>NW_008354174.1:421204-423037 GCF_000622305.1 Nannospalax galili | reverse complement strand
TACAACTGACTGATCAATGCAAACTATGAAAGCCAGAAGAGCCTGGACCAAGGTATTTCCATTTCTACATGACAATAGATGCAAGCCCAGAATAATTTACTCAGCAAAAATGTCCATTATAGTTGAAGAGGAAAGAAAACTCTTCCATGACATATATATGCTGAAAGAATTCATGTCCACAAAATCAGCCTTTCAGAGAGTTCTGGAAGCAATACAAAGAGCTGAAGAAAGGAACGACTATACATAAGGGGTTATGGAAAGAAATACAATGAAGGTATAACTATGGATATACACAGCTATGTCAAGAGTGTGAACAGAAATAAAAAATACAGGATTCAATACACATCTTTCATTAATAACTTTAAATATCAATGGACTGAAATCCCCAGTCAAAAGACACAGACTAGGTGAATGGATTAAGAAATAAAACCCATCATTTTGCTGTCTGCAAGAAACTCACCTTCAAATACAGGCACTACCTTAAGGTGGAAGGATGGAAAAAAATATACCAAGCGAATGGTGCTAAGAAAAAAGCAGGTGTTGCAATTCTAATATCTGGTAAAACGGACTTTAAAACTAATCAGAAGAGACAAAGAGGGCCGGGCAACTTCATTCTGATAAAAGGAACAATAAAGCAAGAAGCTATTACAATCATGAACATATATTCACCAAACTCTGGTGTACCCAACTTCATAAAGACAGTACTACAGGTCTTTAAGATGCAGATTAATCCCAATTCATTAATAGTAGGGGACTTCAATACCCCATTGCCTCCATTAGAGAGGTCAAAAAGGCAGAGAATTAACAGAGAGACAGCTTAACTAAACAATACCACATATAAAATGGACCTAACAGACACCTACCGAATATTCCACCCAAGCACCAAAGAATATACTTTCTATTCAGCACCCCACAGAACCATCTCGAAAATCAACCATATACTGGAACACAAAACAAACCTCAACAAATACAAAAAGACTGAAATAATCCCATGCATTCTATCAGACCACAATGCAATAAAGTTTAAAATCAACACCGGAAGAAACCCTAGTAACCACAGGAACACATGGAGGTTAAACAACACACTCCTGAATGATGAATGGGTCAAAAGAGAAAAGAAATAAAAGTATTCCTGGAACTAAATGAAAGGACAATACAACATAACAAAACCTCTGAGACACACTGAAAGCATTCCTTAGCGGGAAGTTTATAGCTGTAAGTGCCCACATTAAAAAATCAGAAAGAACACAAATAAATGACTTAACACTGCAACTGAAGACACTTGAAAAGCAACAACAAATGAAACCCAAACCCAGCAGACAAGAAGAAATAACGAAAATTAGAGCAGAAACTAATGAAATAAAAACAAAGAAAACAATATAAAGAATCAACGAATCCAGGAGCTGGTTCTTTGAAAAGATAAATAAGATTGATAGACTGCTGGCCCAGTTAACCAAAAGGAAGAAAGAGCACTTCTAAATCAACAAAATCAGAGATGAAAGGGGAAACATCACAACAGACACCGAAAAGATCCAGAACATTATAAGGGAATACTTTAAAAACCTATATGCTACTAAATTTGAAAACTTAAAAGAAATGGACGGCTATCCAAGGGCATGGGAACCACCAAAACCAAACCAAGAAGAGATTAACAGCTTAAACAGACCCATAACACATAAAGAAATTGTAACAGTAATACAAAACCTCCCCACTAAAAAAAAACAGCCCAGGACCAGACAGATTTATAGCAGAATTCTACCAGACATTTAAAGAAGATCTGCATCCAATACTACTTAAATTATTAAATACCAAAAGTACGTAGTGATGGTTGTT
>NW_008354174.1:419444-421135 GCF_000622305.1 Nannospalax galili | reverse complement strand
GAGACTACCAAAAAAGAAAACTATAGACCCATATCCTTAATGAACATAGATACAAAAGTTCTCAACAAAATACTTGCAAACCACATACAGACACACATCTAAAAGATCATCCAACACATGATCAAGTCAGCTTTATCCCAGAGATGCAGGGATGGTTCAATATACGTGTCAATAAACATCATAAATAATATAAATGGACTCTAAGACAAGAGCCACATGGTCATCTCAATAGATGCAGAGAAGGCCTTTAACAAAATTCAACATGGATTTATGTTCAAAGACCCAGAGGGAATTGGACTGGAGAGAACATACCTCAACATAATTAAAGCCATATATAACAAACCCACAGCCAACATCATTTTAAGTGGAGAAAAACTGGAAGCATTCCCACTGAAATCAAGAATCAGACAAGGCTGTTCACTATCTCCACTCATCTTCAACATAGTGTCTGAAAGTCTTGCAAGAGCAGTAAGACAAGAAGGAAATTTAAGGAGTAATACTTGGAAAAGGAGATCAAATTATCCATTTTTGCAGATAATATATCTAAGAGATGTCAAAAATTCCACCAGAAAACTCTTAGAAATTATTAACATGTTCAGTAAAGTGGCAGGTTACAAAATTAATGTACAAAAGTCTGTAGCCTTGCTATATACCAATAACAAGCAATCAGAGAAACAGTACATGGAAACGAAACAGTCCCCTTCACAAATAGCTGCAAAAACTAAACTAAACGAGGAAGACATCAGAAGATGGAAGGACCTCCCACGCTCATGGATTGGAAGAATTAATATTGTGAAAATGACCATCCTACCAAAAGCCATTTATAGAGTCAATGCAATGCTAATCAAAATCCCCATGAGATTTTTCACAGAATTGGAAAAAAACATCCTAAGATTCATATGGAACCACAAAAGATCTCAGGTTGCTAAAACAACCCTGAGGACTAAGCAATGCTGGGGGGATTAGTATACCAGATACTACACTATTACAGAGCTGTAGTCATAAAAACAACATGGTACTGGCACAAAAATGGACCCATAAATCAATGGAACAAAATTGAAGACCCAAATTTGAGTACGAGTACATGCAATTTCAGCCACCTGATTTGTGACAAAGGCGCCAAGAACATTCACTGGAGGAAAGACAGCATGTTCAGCTAATGGTGCTGGCAAAACCTGATCTCCACCTGCAGGATGAAAATAACCCCTATCTTTCACTTGGCACAGAAGTCAACTCCAAATGGATCAAAGGCCTCAATGTGAAGCCTGAAGCTCTGAAACTGTTAGAAGAAAACATTGGCAATAACCCACAAGATATAGGTGTAGGAAAGGATTTTCTAAACCGGATATCAATTGCCCAGGAAACAAGGTCAAGAATCAACAAATGGGACCTCATTAAACTAAAAAGCTTCTGTACATCAAAGGAGACAATGAAGGAAGCAAACAGAAAACCCACAGAATGGGAGAAAATCTTCACCAGCGACAGGACACATCCAACAGAGGTTTAATAACCAGAATTTATAAGGACCTAAAAAAACAGAGAACCAAGACAAGGAGCAACCCAATTGAAAGATGGGCTAAGGAGCTGAACAGAGAGTTTTAAAAAGAAGAAGTAAAGATGGCTATGAAACATCTTAAAAGATGTTCAACATCACTAATAATCAGGGAAATGCAAATTAAAACCACTTTAAG
>NW_008354174.1:418231-418957 GCF_000622305.1 Nannospalax galili | reverse complement strand
CATATGTGGATCCTAGCACCAAATCCTGATAAGTGAGTATGTATCCAGACATAACTACAGGAACCAGGATAACAGAAAGGAACCAGGGAAGTAAAGGAAAAGAACCTGAAAGAGAACAGTAGAAAACAGGCATTAATAAGGGAAATATGTATAAAAATTGGGTTAGTTTAAGGGAGGGGGGAGGGAAGGTGTACGAGGAACCTAGGGGATAAAAGGAAAGAAGGAACTCAAGAGACGTAGGACCATAGGAGAAGGGTATTATTAAGGGAGGAAGGGGAAAACTGGGGGCACCTTAATTGGGGAAACCATGATGGAGGGGTTAGACAATGTGAGAGATAAATAATGCCTAACTAGTTTTAAAAACTAGAGGGAACCATATTAGTCCAACAACCTACTGACAAATTATATATACCAGATCAAGAAATAATGTCTAGGTAAGGTTTATCTGAGAACAATTGGTCTTTGCCCAAGATTTAGCTACATGGCACACAGTAATTAAAAGTACCAGACTGGGGGCTGGAGAGATGGCTCGGCAGTCAAGAGCACTGACTGCTCTTGCAGATGACCCGGGTTCGATTCCCAGCACCCACATGGTGGCTACAAACCATCCTTAACTCTAAGTTCCAGGGGAATCCGAAGCCCTTTTCTGACCTCCACGGCACTGCACGACCCGGGTGCACTCACATACATGCAGGCAATACACTCATACACATAAATAAAAAATCT
>NW_008354174.1:416829-417429 GCF_000622305.1 Nannospalax galili | reverse complement strand
TTTGGGATGTTCTGTGTGATATACACACAAAAAAAAATCAACAAATTTTAAAAAATGAATTATATTTGAGGAGAAAGCATAAAAATTTATGTCATGTTAATTAGTAGAGGTGATAAACATTACCACTGAAATCTACCCAATGACTTTATACCCGTACTCAGGAGCCAAGGATCCGAGTGCAAGCGACTGACTAGTAATAATCAGATACACAGAGATTAGAGATGCATGTGCCAACATCTCAGTGTTAGTAGCAAAAACAATTGAGTCTTTTTGTAAGAAGCAGTATATTTTAAAATGAAATAGAGATCTTTTTTAAAGGTTAAAAACTCATGCAATTTTATGTCTTACAGGGCTTATACTGAGTTCAATATTGTATAACTGTATTAATTCAACAGTGAACCTAAAAATTTTATAGCCAGTTTTGAAAGAGCTTTATCTTTGCTGTGGAAACGTGTTAGTAGCAAAAACAATTGAGTCTTTTTGTAAGAAGCAGTATATTTTAAAATGAAATAGAGATCTTTTTTAAAGGTTAAAAACTCATGCAATTTTATGTCTTACAGGGCTTATACTGAGTTCAATATTGTATAACTGTATTAATTC
>NW_008354174.1:384576-416565 GCF_000622305.1 Nannospalax galili | reverse complement strand
TTTTTTTTTCAGTTTGTAGCCACCACATGTGTGCTGGGAATTGAACCCAGGTCCTCTGCAAGAACACTCAGTGCTCTTAACCGCCAAGACATCTCTTCAGCCACTTGTTGAGGTTAAGTTTTTTTTAATTTATTTTTTATTTTGTGGAAGAGGCATTTCATTACAGCTTTAACATACTCAATAACAATTTACAGAGCCAAGATACATCTCTTTCAAAAGTGGCTATAAAATTTTTAGGTTCACAGTTATAGACTATTGAACTCAGTATAAGCCCTATAAGACATAAAATTTAGTGAGTTTTTAACCTTTAAAAAAGATCTCCATTTCATTTCAAAATATACTGTTTCTTACAAAAAGACTCATTGTTTTCGCTAATAACACTTAAATGTTGGCACATGTGTCTCTAATCTGTATGTATCTGATTATCACTAGTCACAGTTGGTTGCACTCAGATCCTTGGCACCTGTGTATGGATATAGGATGGACAAGTACTGGGGAATGTTTGAGGGTGCCAACACCACAGCAGACAGCAGAGAAGACAGAGTAAAAGGGCCCCCGGGGGTGGCTATGGGAGGGTGCCATCTGGGAAGTGGGTGTATAGATGAATAAGATTGTTTGGGATGTTCTGTGTGATATACACACACAAAAAGAAATCAACAAATTTTAAAAATGAGTTCTATTTGAGGAGGAAGCATAAAAATTTATGTCAAGTTAATTAGTAGAGGTAATAAACATTACCATTGAAATCTACCCGATGACTTTATAAACATACACAGGTGCCAAGGATCCAAGTGCAAATGATTATGACTAGTAATAATTAGATACATACAGATTAGAGATGCATGAGCCAACGTCTCAGCATTAGTAGCAAAAACAGTGAGTCTGTAAGAAACAGTATATTTTAGAATGAAATGGACATCTTTTTTGAGGGTTAAATACTCATTAAATTTTATGTTTTACAGGGCTTATACTGAGTTCAATATTGTAAAACTATTGATTCAACAGCGAACCTAGAAATTTTATAGGCACTTTTGTAGGAGCTTTGTCTTTGCTCTGGAAACTGTTATTGGGCATGTTAAGGCTGTAATGATATGCTTCTTCTAAAAAAAACTAAAGAATAATATTAAAAAATGTAGGAAACAGCATATCTTGAAATGGAGATCTTATTTACAGGGTAAAAACACATTCAATTTTATATCTTACAGGGTTGATACTGAGTTCAATATTGTATAACTGTATTCATTTAACCGTGAACCTAAAAATTTACAGCCACTTTTGAAAGAGATATATCATTGCTGTGTAGTGTGTTACTGAATATGTTAAAGCTGTAATGAAATGCTTCTTCTAATCATGTGGTTATTAAATTTAAAAAATGATTAAAACAATTTTTCAAAGCATTAAAAAAAAAAAACGGAGGGAACCATACTAGTCCAACAACCTACTGACAAATCATACATACAACTAAATCAAAGAATATATGTCTAGGCAAGGTTTATCTGAGAACGTCTGGTCTCTACCCAAGCTTTATCTATATGGCACATGATAATTAAAAGTACCAGACTGGTGGAACTAACCTTCTTGGATGCTTAACAAACATACTTTGAGGCCTATACTAATTTGGTCAGAGGGACATAAAGGACAGTTTTTACTCCTTGCCCTCCTAGGTTGACTATGTTCCAGGGGACTATGGAGCATTTCTCAAAATGTCCTGTAACTGTGGTGAGTCACCTGTCCTCTTGATCACGGAGGCCGTGGAGACCCCACCAGATGGACTTGGACCAGTGTCCAGTGTACAAAGAGGGTCAACATAGAGGTACCATTTCCTCCATGCTTCCAAGTGAAGCCAGCCATGGTCGAGTAGGGCATTTGACTTATCTTCACATTGATGGAACTGGTAAAAGAAAGGAGCCAGGGGTTCCTCTGAAGCCCATGTGACCCCTGAAGAACAGATCCTCAAATGACCTTAAGAGTAAAAATAAATTGGTTTATCCGGGCCAATTGTAGGGTCTTAAACACTCAAAAGGAAAGTATAACCAAAGATTAAAGGGGTCAATATAATTTTTCAAGAGTCCATATGTATAGTTAAAGGCTACACAGCAAAAAACAATGCCAGACAGGAGATACCTTCCTTTGAGTTACTGGCTAAGGTGGTACAAGAGACTCCTTGACAGTAACCCAGCATAGAACTGGGAAAATGGACAGGAGACCCCAATCTTATCTAAAGGAATATTAACAACTGATTGTTGCTAGATGAGGAACAGCTGATCTTCCTAAAACAAGGATCTCTAGGTAGGCTGACTAGATTCAGTAGTTGGACAAGCACTGGAGAATGGCTAGGGGTGCCAACAACACAGTGGTCAATAACAGAGATGACACAGTATATGGGCTCCAATGTGTGTGGGGGAGGCTATGGGAGGGTGCCATTTGGGAAGTGGGTATATAGATGAATAAGATTGTTTGGGATGTTCTGTATGATATACACACACACAAATCAACAAATTTAAGAAATGACTTATATTTGAGGAGGAATCATAAACATTTACTTCATGTTAATTAGTAGAGGGGATAAACATTACCATTGAAATCTACCTGATGACTTTATATCCATACTCAGGTGCCAAGGATCCGAGTGTAACCGACTGTGATGTGACTAGTTATAATCAGATACATAGAGATTAGAGTCACATGTGCAAACATCTAAGCGTTAATAGCATTAAAATTGAGTCTGTAGGAACAACATATTTTAAAATGAAATGGAGATATTTTTTAAAGGTTAAAAACTCATTCAAATTTATGTCTTACCAGTTTATACTGAGTTCAATATTGTATAACTGTATTAATTCAACTGTGAACCTAAAAATGTACAGCCACTTTTGAAAGAGATGTATGCTTGCTCTGGAAATTGTTATCGAATATGTTAAAGCTGTAATGAAATGTTTCTTCTAATCATGTGGTTATTAAATTTAAAAAAAATAGAATTACTAATATATGAATGTTCACAGTGTTAGGAGAAGCTGTCTGGTCTATACCCTTCTGTTTGCTGAGTGAGCCTATAGTATGCATACTTTTCTATCAGTTCTTTACTGTGAATATTTCCATGTTAGGAACTATTCTTCTAATATTGTCAGCAGCCACTGTGATGTTTCCATTCTATATCTACATACAAACATTTCAATAAATTTGTCTGAATTTCTAGCTATTTCATTCAGAAGAACTTTGGAGTGAAAAATGAAAAAAAAATGAATCTCAAAGAGTTTACTGGTGTCTTTTAAAGTGTTTTCTCATGATAAATGCACATCAATTTTAAGTTAATTTTTGTATAGATATTCAGTTGACTTAATATGATTTCATTTTTGGGTTTTTTTGAGGTTTTTATTGAATTTTTGATGGAAATATTTTTGTGGCATTTAATATACATATACTTTTTTCTATTAACCTGAGATAAACAAGTTTACATAATGATTTTATTACCCTTTACCAAGGGGGGAAAATACACATTACAGAAGCAGCAGCAACTTTAATTACAAGCAAAGGTTTTTTTTTTTTTTTTTAATCTCCAAATGATTTGTTTTGGTGTTAGCAAGTAACTTAAATGTACATAGAAACCTTCAAATAGTTATGCTGAATATTTAACTTCATTAAAATATGGCTTATACAGTTGATGAGTTTTGAACCAAACAATACAGCACAATGATCCTTACAAAAATGATGTAACAATCAAAAAGAAATTTTCTTAAACTTGTCAAATTTATTGCCTGGGTGTTTCCTCGTTCTACTAGTTGAACATTATTTTATGAAAAATTCATTCCCAGCCTAAACCATAGGAGTAACATTAACTAATTGGTACCCTGCTTTTACAATTGTGAGATGGCATAGTAGCGCATGCTTATAATCTTAGAGACTAGGGCAGCTGAGGAGTTACAAAATGGTGGCCAGCTTGGGCAATTTAGCAAGACCCTGTCTCAAAAAAATGGGGAGAGGGATGTAACTCACTGGAGCACTTACTTAGCATGTGGAGAGGCCCTGGTTCAATCCTCAGTATTGCCCTACTCCCACCCCAAAATGAGATAACTCAGCAGCACAGTGCTTTATTTAAGACATCTGAAAAGACCACTGCTGCTCATAATGGTAAGTAATTTTTATTAACTGAATATTCACACTAGAAATTGACTAAATACAAAAGGAAATGCTGGTTCTTTCTAATGGAATAAGACAGAAGAAATTTCAGTTTAGTTTTTTTGTTGCACTGAATGTACTTATGTAGGAAACATTTTCTATTTTAAAATTCAGAGACAGGTCGGTGGTTTGAGACAAAGACTTAAATAAAAGTAGCACCAGAAGGACCAGGTACCAATATTCACATATTTCACCCATTCAGGAGTTTTATTATGTGAAATTATTGCACTTCTAAAGTAAAAAGTAAATAACAGGAAATTACCAAATGCAGTAATTTTAAATAGTTGGTGAATTTTGAAATAAGTAATTTCAAAACAATTTTGAGTTTCCTGTAAAGGAAGGTGGCTAAGACAACTAGATCTACCTCTTTAAGAAGAATAGAAGGCTGAGCTGTATTCCTAAACTACATTTTCACTATGAGAAGGGAGGTTGTTTTACATAGTGGTACGAATTTGGTCCACATCAAATATACTGTTATTATAAAAATAAACAAGATTTTGTAAAAAATAACATTGCATTCCTTGTTCAAATTGCACAGTACAAACAAGCTATCTAAATTAATACTGTTATTAATTAGAATTACATACAGTGGATATGTGTTTAGTCTGAAGCAATTAAATATGTAGTTCTGCTTTCATAATGTATGAAAAGTAAAATTTGTCATGTCTAGAAATACATAAAATATCTTTAACTTTACAATGAAGAATTTACATACCAATTTTTAGTAGCTGTGATAATACAGGATCCCACAGTCTATTTACATAAAAGCCCATTTTTTATTCCATTTACAAAAGCAATAAATAAGAAACTACATTAATTTGCACAAAACCTGTTTCACTTCATGATCAGTGGGACCACTTCTGTTACTTTACAACTAAGCCAATATGCCTTTCTTCCTTTACGCAGACCACTCATTTTGGAAAGAAGGACAAGTCTTGCCTTTATTCCAACAGTGAGGACAGTCATCCAGAACCCAGCGTGAAACCTTACAGATTAGAATACAAGCCTTAAAAATATGGACAGCGTCTTTGAGTATATTTACATTTACCTAACAGTATTCACAAAAAGATTCAGGTCTTTAATACAAAATAGTTTAGTGGTGTGTCAGCATAATTGATAAGAACCCCTCACCCTCTGCCCACACTGATCTAGTAGGAATCAAGCTTGCTGAAACAGGCACATTAACTCACAGGTAAATAGCTTCCATCAATCCAGGGTGGCAGTGAACAGAGTAGCAAAGCCAAAGGATCTCTATCCACTGACCCCATATTGTGTGAGGGTAGGCATCTATTTAAGGGACCAATTATGGAGTCCTCAAACTCTATCCAAGGAAGCAAACAAGTAGCTCAGGTACCTGATGAGCTACAGCAAGCACCTTAGCATTTATTTAAAAGAACAGAAAAAAGGAAAAAAAAAAAACAAAAAAAAACAAATAAAAAACCCCACCAAAACAAAACACCAGCAGTCTAGACACATACCGGATGGCAAACAAGCTTTACATGGTGTAAAAGTATGTCTACCTGAGGGAAAAATAATTTCTCTAAGAGCTACTAACCTGTGGATAAACCAAAATATTCTATGCTTACATCTATATAATATTCTTTATTCCCTTCTACTGCAGCTTAAAATTTTCTTATGAACGATGTGTTATTTGATATCACTTTTTTTGTGGAGTCAAAGAGATTTATAGGAAGAGTTCATTAAAATGTAATACTTTACCAAAGAGTTTCTGACCCGAGTTCTTTTCCCTGTTCAATCATTCAAGCATAGTGTACTCAGTTGCACGCTGCTGCTAATTAATACTGCCTGTTGTGATGTTGCTCACCATTGTCAGGACACAGAACAGTCATAAGCCCCATCCCGAAATGGTTCATCTTCATCTGTTTGAGTTGTGTCCTCCTCTTTCCGGCTGACCATGCTGCTACCCCCATTCTCGCTTTGAGGGATGCCTCCATGGCTGGAAGAGCCCCTGTTGTCCTCTGCCCGGGGGCTGGTCTGTTCAGCAGTCTTACCCACTGTTACTGGCTGGAAGGTGTCAGGCTGGACTTGCTCTTCGGTTATTTCATTGAGCTTCTGCAGTTGTGGCTTAATGATATTTAAAAATGGCTTATATCCAGGGCTAAATAAAGGGGAAAAAATTAGTTGTCACGTGTCATAATTCAAAGGGCTTGGTTGAGGAGATGGCTCAGTCAACAGTGTTTATTGTGCAGGCATGAGGTCTCAGTTCAATCTCTAGCATCCACATAAAAAGCTAGTATAGTGGAACACCCTTGTAATCCCAGCACTGGAAGGAACAGATAGGCTCCTGTGGGGCTTATTGACCAAACAGTCTAGCCAAATTAGTGACCCCAAGTCCCAGTGAGAGACCCTGTCCCAGAAAACCAGAGTGGGTGGCTCCTGTGGAACAGCAGCTAAAACTGACCTCTACACAGACGCCCCCCCCCAAAGTAGAGTGTTATAAATAAACTCTTACATTGATACAATGAAGAAAATGAGGGAGGGAAGACTTCTAAACATTAAGGGCAAGGGCTGATATTTCAAAATTAGTATCACAATTAAAAATAAGGAACAACAGGATTTTAGACTCATGAAAGGACCCTTTGGAGAACATCAAACTTATGTGCCTTTACCAATTAAGGAGAACTAGTCTAAGTAAGGGAAGTAAGTAGCTTCAAATCCCCACATGACTGCTTACAAGCCAGGACCCCTCGACCTCCATCCACTCTCTTAACTTGGGAATGCTAGTAACTGTCACAGAAGCCGTAAAATTTATACAGGCCATGTAACTTATCTTTTAAAGAAGATTTTATGTTATAACCTTTAATTACATAGGACTACAAATTTAAGTTGCAGTCATCACTTGTATAGCATCAATCTTAAGTCAGCATATGTTGCCACAATATAAATTACTTAATAGTCATTACACAAATGATTGACTATACAATGGTTAGAGAGTAGCTTTAAAACACAAAAAATATGAAAGCATTATTTCCACTAACCTAAAAAGTTAAAAAAAAGAATGAATTGTACCAGTGTTGATGTGAAAAGTCATCATTCATCAAAGTATACTAAGTTTGTGGAAACCAGCACTTACCAGTCTGTAGAGGCCCATCGGTCCACAGCATGTAGCCCCATCTTTATGTTCTGTAACATCTCTCTGTCCACCTCTGAAGACTGGGTGACACCCAGAATCTGACTGATTACTGAAGATTCTCTGAGAATCAGACCAATGACAACACACCAGTCCAAACATCCTGCCTCCATGAAAATGTGCAGCAAATAACTATAGATAAAGCAGCAATAAAATGATTTGTGTGAAAAACCTGCTGATGAACAAAATGGTACCAAGTGTTAAGAAAGTAGCTCTGCACGAATTTCCTTAGTAAGGCCTTCTGTGCTTTCAAAAACCCAAGAGACTTACCGAAGCTGGACCTGGGATTTATGAGGCCCTTTACTTGCCAGCTCCATGGAGATGTGCTCTAGCTCAGACTGAGTCAAACTGAGTGTGGAGAAATTTTCATCCACAATTGTCCAGTCCCCATCCACCATGGAGCTACTTTCAGTCAAGTCAGTGGCTGAACCAATGCTGCATTCATCACCTGATGAAGAATTTTCAAAAGTTATAAATGACCTTTATGTAGAAAATACATTTTCCTTTATTTTAAATAGTAGCTATTTCTGAAATGCTGATTTCTCTCAGGATTTCATAATGAAAACATTCAATCTGCTGCTTAAATGGCCATTTTATGAACAACAGGTTTTTTTTTTTTTTAAGCTAGTACAACAATAAATATGCATTAAATGCCTTGGATTGGAAAAACATTCTAATTTTACAACTGGAAAGCAATGACAGCTACAGGATTCACACATCAGAAGCTCTGGTAACAGTGATTGACAGAGTGCTTGCTTAGCATGTACGAGGCCTTAGGTTCAATCGTCAGTACTAAAACAACAACAACAGACAAATTATTACTGAAGCTTCTATATTTTAACTCTACAGCAACATAAATTGCTTCAAAACCCCTTCTGTTTGTACTTTGCATATTACAGCAAAAGTTGGGTACATTTTAAAATACAGCATGTATGTTAAAATATAGTCATATAGTAAATATTTCAGGCTTTGAAGGCCAAGAGGTAAAATGAAGGTTATTCTGTAGGAATTATATAAATAAAAAAAATGAGAAAAAAGCAAATTTCCGTATTTTTTTGGTGAAAAAAACTGATTAGTAGTATATTTTTTATGGTGCAAGATTACTTACTCTAAGAATAGAATTCTTTCTATGAGGATAACACTCTGCTTATTATTTGGAGTTCAAAGAGTATTATCTGGACAAAGAGTATTTCCTCTTAAAGCTGAGTGCAAAGGGCCAGCATGATGGCTTGGCAGGCAAAAGAGCTTGCCCCTGGGTGATGCAAGCCTAACAGACAACCTGAATTCCATCTCCACAAGTCACATGGAAGGAAACAACCAACTCCACAGAGTTGTCCACTGATCTCCACATATGTACCCCTCCCTCCAGATCATGTACACATATACACAATAAATTTTAAAAACTGATAGCAAAGATTTATCTATTAATGCTGACTAGCACTGAGACTGCACCTATTCCATATATCTGAAGTAAATGTTGCACAGCACGCTGAAAGCCCATTTGCCCTTATCTATCTCTCTAGGCAGATACTAATGGCTAATCCGTCAGGATGCAAAAGAAGAATGAGGCTGTACTCAGGCTATGGCATATCAAATTTTTTCCCAAGAAACTCAAGTACAGCTACAGAACTTAAATATTCACCTTTATTAGATAATGGTGATAGGAAAGCATCTTGCATTTGTGGTCCATGGGATGAGGCTGTGTCCATGTCACGATGGGTGGGACCAATGTTGCTGAGCCAGCTCTGACTTCGTTGGATATTAGATATGCCACCATCCATATCCGGGTTTATGAAAGGGTCAGCTGACTGAGACTTTAACAGCTGCTCTCCCACTGCAGGGTAGATCCAGAAACAAAAATAGGGGATTCAAGATGTACTTACTGCCATTCCCAGTAACTACAAGTTCAAAGCCCATCACCCTCAAGCTGTATCTATCATTTGACCAAAATGAGGGATGTGGAATTACAGAAGAGACTGACCATATAATTCCATCTCAGAGCCATATCACATCTCTTACTGGAGCTAAGCAACACTATACTGTCTTGATCTACGTCATTTACCTTCTTCTTAAGAGAACTCAAAGTTTCCAAATACCATAATTAAAAAGTTTTGTTTAAATAATTGGAAAGTCTTCATTAAAAAAAAAAAAAAGATCTGAATTTTAAAACTTTTTCTTTGGCTCAAACACAATTTCACTTTGTCCTGTCCAAGTTTAGAAGATGGCACAAGTGCCAAACATGCCTTTTTACCATCTCCTTGGAGTGAGTTCTGTCAGGTCAATCACAGCTCGGCTTATTTGAGGCTCATGACTAACTCAGTTCATATCAGGGACTCTTACACTCAGCCAGTTCTCAACTTGTTTATACTTTAACAATGGTTAGATTTATATTTGACTTCAAGGCCTAGAGACATATAAGATAATAGTTCCCATTTATATCCTTGGCCAAATGATGGGTGTTGGTTTTTATTTTCTTGAATTTGAAATAAAGACTTCCTTGAATGTCAACTAATGGTAAAATATCTGGAATAAAATAGAAGCTTTGCAAAAATTGCTTAAGTCTTCATACCTGTTCTGTATTTTCCATTTTTGAAAGGGGAACTGATAGAAGAGGCTGGGATAATGGGGAGTGGCCACAAGAAATCTTTGTGGAGTCTCTTCAAGGCTATCACAAAATTGTCAACCCGGGCGGCTCGGGTACGTTCCTTGCACAGCCAACTGATTAATTCAAAGCCTAGCTGGGCTGCAAAGCAGCCAAGGTCCTTTAACCGCACGTCTTCCAAGAGACGCCGAGCATGTCTCCACAGCATCATGTCAATATACATGTTCTCAGCACACTCACTGTCTTTGCTCCACCTATAGTGGAAACAGAAGAAAGCTGAAGACCAGACCTTACTGAAGGACTCCACATACCTCTACACAGTTAGCATTGATAAAGTTGAAAAGGAAGCTAGAGATCCATTATCTAATTCTGCCTGAACAAGAAGAAAAAGCATCAGGGGTCTCTACATGACACCAAGATGGGTTAAACACCTGGAATACAGATATCTCTCCTTTTTTTAAAAACAATATTTTATTATTTTTATTTTATGTGTATGAATGTATTGCCTGCACGTATGTGAGTGCACCCGTGCAATGCCACGGAGGTCAGAAGAGGGCTTCGGATTCCCCTGGAACTGGAATTAAGGACAGTTTGTAGCCGCCATGTGGGTGCTGAGAATCGAACCTGGGTCCTCTGCAAGAGCAGTCAGTGCTCCTAACAGCCAAGCCATCTCTCCAGCCCCAAATACAGGTATCTCTTAAGACCAATTTGTAGAATAAATACATAAACTAGAAATAAACAGGAAACAGAAAAAGCCAGACCAGGAAAAAGTAGTGGGTGGCTGAAGGGAGCAAACAAATGCTGGATGGGAAGACTAATAAAAAGAGGTAAGATCAAAAAAACTAAAAAGAGATACACGGAGTTGACATTTTTCAATGTGAGTTACACAAACAATATGAAAATAAAACTGGTAAAAATTAATGGTAACTAAATATAGTCTATCATCTCTTACAGGCATAAACAGGACTTTCAGGATTAGGATTTTACTCTACCACCCATTAGTTGTGTGAGCATTGCCAAGTGTATTTTTCTGAGTCTCTGTTTCCTCCCTTGTTCAGTGAATAACAACCCTCACAGAGGTGCAAGGATTAAGATCTAAACATACATAAACTCAGAATAGTTTTAGGTACATAGTGAGCTCTTGGTAAATTATTAACCACTATTTAAATTCAGAGTATGGCTAACATTTGTTGATATTCCTCCATGATTTCATTTCACTGGTAAATAGCTCAGGATTACTGTGTGTTCGTACTGGGGAAGGGGTGTTAACAACCAGTGATAGAAGAAAGTAAAATATAATAAAACATGCTAACTCTTGGGCAAAGTACTCTAGTAAGAATGGGGAAGAGGGGAAAAAAAAAAAAAAAGAGCCAAGAACAGGTTTTACAAGAAGAAATACAAGGACCTCACAGAGTAAAGGAAATACCAACGATTTATCATTAACATGAAGGATAATGTTCACGTTGAGTTTGCAGCCACTGTTGCAGACATGATACCCGACCCATGTACAATATCGATTTTCATCTTCCCAAGTCCTTCAGCTCTCCCACTGACTAATGGCTTCCCAATCAAAGGCTTTATTCTGGTCTTCTGTCATCAGAAGTAATTTCACATTAATTATATTCAGTACAGGTATATCCAGATCCACTTCAGTACAAAGGTACAGAAATTACAGGGAACAGAAATGAACTTAATAAGGAACAGAAAAGAGAGCGAGAAAAGGAAGTCTTTTGTGGGGTCTCTATGTCTTTTGCAAATAACAAAAAATCTGCAACTGAAATAAATCATTCTTCTAAGGCTTAATTTTTATAAATGCCTTGAAATGCAATGTGACAGAGAAGCTTGGAAAACAGTAATTGCTCTTTAGTTTTACCTTTTCCCAGAAGGACCAGATGGCATACTCAGTGTTTTCTGTAAGCCGAATTTACCAGGAGGAACATTTTCGGCTGACTGGGATAAACTGATGCTCCGATTCCTGAAGAACTCAAATCCACCACTTGAGCTGGGCTCCTGTGATTACACAAAAATGCAGTACACTTTTAGTCAGATGCCCTGTGGGTGTGTGCCCTAAAGAAGCTGTACAACTGTGCAACTAACCTGAGCTGTAGGTGTGGAAGGAGGTGTTTCAGATTCTCCAGAACCAATGGCTTTAAGAAATCGAATCATGTGTCGACACAGGTCCCACTTGCCTTGTTCCAGTGCTGTGTTGAACAGAAGGGTAGCATGCTGTCTGCTTACTGCTGGGACTTCCATATTCTACAACAACAACCAAGGAAGAGGGCATTCCTTTTATATGACATGATTTTGGAAGATACTAACAATTCTTTTCTCCACACCTACCTAAGCTCAAGGAATAAGCTATAAGAATTAAGATTAAAAGGAACATTTAAAAGTGCCATCTGGGGGCTAGAGAGATGGCTCAGCAGTTAAGAGCACTAACTGTTCTTGTAGAGGACCCAGGTTTGATTCCCAGCATCTACATGGTGGCTAACAACTGTCTGTAACTCCAGTGCCAGGGGGATCTGATGCCCTCTTCTGACCTCTGTGGGCACTGCACAACATGGATGTACTTACATACATGCAGGCAATACACTCATAAACATAAAGTAAAAATAAACAAAAAAACAAAAAGATTAAAGGTACCATCTGGGGAAAAGTGAAGCAAGCATTCCCCTGGTATGATATATACTATGGTTTACTGAATTCCCATTATATGTCATATACATGATCTTGTTTCTTGCAGTGACTACAAAGTTGTATCATTCCTATTTTACCGACGAAGAAACCAAGTTATCTCAACTGTTGAAGACCAACAGAAAAACAAAGATATAAATCTATGTTTGTCTGACACCAGAAAAGCTTAGGTCTGTCTCCTATAACAGAGTTTTCTGAGGATATGATTAAGTCTTTGCTTTGGGCAGTGTCAAGTAGCACTACTACACACTCAGCATCCTCAGTACTTTCTTTATAGCCTAACATCCTGTCTGCTTTCATGACAAGCTGCTGAACAGACTGAGCCTGATTATAGTTTATTACCTGCTAATTCATAGCAACGTAGGAACTGTGCTGGAGAGGAAGCTTCCAATTCCTCTGCTAAGGAGAACACTGAAGGTCTAAGGAGTAACTCAGAATGAGAAGAATAGCTGCATTCACTTTGACTCTACTTTTATAATTTATGTTATTCTTTTTTCATTAGGGTTAGCAAATGGAATCCTAGACTTTGGGCTACTAGTCTCTGCTTGCATAATCTCCTCTGGTTTCAATCAGCTGTCAGGAAGCAAAAGCTGATAGGAAAACTGCTTCAGCCTGAGATTTAAACTAGGTTTATGGTTAGATTTCTGAATAAACAAAACAACTTTGCACTAATATGAAAGAACTTGTAAGTGCAGCCTCTCAAGTCTGGGTCAGATTTATAGGCCAAACAAACTTTCCAGCCCTTTTGTCAAATATATTATGAAACAAATTTTCAGGGTCTCAGTTCATTATTTTGAGAAAAATGTGTCATGAAGGTTATTATTATATTGCCTGAGCTTTCTCAGCTGGCTATGGAAGGATGCTGTATTACAAGCCTGATTTATTCAGAATCCCTTCAGCAATTTCACAATATAAGGAAATAAATCTATTATTGTGGGTAACTCAGACAAATGCAATAATGTCCAAAGTACACTTTTCTCACAGTCAATGTTTCTCACATTTTAGTGGTCTAATGTAGTATTTTTCTCATGGAACATATAAATCATATATATTTATTACATATAATAAAAACCTTTCAGGCTGGGAGTGGTGGTACATGCCATTAATCCCAGAACTTGTGAGGCAGAGACAGAGAGATCTCTGAGAGACTGAGGCCAGCCTGGTCTACATAGTGAGCTCTAAGCCAGCTGGGGCTCCAGGGAGACCCTGTCTCAAAAAACAAAAACAAAACAAAAAGGTTTTCTGCTAGGGAAGTGGCTCAGTGGGTTCTTGCAAGCCTGATAACCTGCATTCAGAGTCCCTAAAGCCATGTAGAACAGCCTGGTGCAGTGGTACACATGTCTGTAATCCTGTTCACTCCCTAACAGGACATGGGAAGTGGAGACAAAAGAATCCTCAGAAGTTCCAGGGCCAGCTAGCCTGGTTTATGTGGTAGCAGAAAGCAAGAGATACCCTGTCTTAGACAAGGTGGATGGTAAGGATCAATGTCCTCTGACCTCCACATGCATGCCATAGCACATGTGCACAACTGCGCGCGCACACACACACACACACACACACACACCCTTCAGCAGTATTTAAAATTATACTCTGAGATGATTAATCTATTTTTGGGGCCCATTTAGGGATAAGCAGGACAGAGTAAAGTATCTTTATAATGCTACTTTTTTATAAAATTCAAGGAAATCTGTAGCCATTTAACAAGTCTGAGTTCTTCAAAATGAAAGATACATAATATAGAGAAAATACGACTATCAATTCCCTAAACACAATTACAGGACATTTCTTTTTTTTCTAAGTTTAAGATAACTAATTTTTATCCCTTTATAAGAACTGTTACCTGTAAAATAATAAGGTAGGAGGCAGCTGTGTCTAAATCCTGAGCCATCAAACATTCTTCAAATAAGTCCTTGGGGTTTCCAACAGCTGCAAACAAGTAATTCCAGAGAGCATATTCAGTCTTCCTGGCACAATGTACAACTGTTTGTAGGAAGAGGGGGAACTCAGTGATAAACTTCGCCACAGTGGGAAGCAGGGGGTCGGGAATGGGCTCCCGTGAGGTAGCTTCTTCTTCCAGCACTTCATGGAGCATGAGCTCCAGCACATGAGGGAAATAAGGTAATGCAGCACAGGACTGAGCCAGGAGCAGGGCTTGCTCTCCAAGATTCCTGACCAGAAGCTGCCGGAGGATATGATGGAGGTATATCTGAGAGGTTCTCTCCACAACACAGAAAGGGAAGAACACCTCCAGCTGCTCCCTGGCACCGGTCCGAGTATACAATGAATCATAGAGTAAAGTGTCATTGACAGCACCAAGGACCAATGCGTCTTCAAAGAGAACGGCCAGGGGGTAAATGTTGATATGGAAAGGCAGCATGATTCGCTGGGACAAGAAGGAATGGGGCTTGCGGTGATCCCTAGGGAACAGAGGGAGCCAAACTTTCATCCCTGCACCACCACAGCTCAGCCAGAGGGCCTCCAGTAGATGACGTTTCTGTTTACTTGCTCGACACGTAGTCCAGACATTTTCCACAGACTGGGCTAGTACGACAGGAGGACAGAAGGGCAGCTGAAGGAAGAGACACAAGTTGATTTTTGTTTGTTCTCCTGTGAAGTATGCAGGTTCTTGAGTTCTTAGGTACTAGCTTTCTAGGCTTTCAAATTGAGCTTTTGGAAAAGTAAGGGCATTTATTTAGAATCAGAGATAATAACAGTGCTTTTCAAAGTATATGTACTGAAATCTACAAACAAAACCCTATGAATTTCACCAATTTAGCTTTATTTTCCCACTGAAATTTACAAATAAGTGCTTAAGCAGCAAATGCCTAACATCTGAAATGTGAGACTTGAAAAAGGTTATTTTAGGATTTATCCTTCACTCTTTGCTCTTCTTCTTAAATTCAGTTATAAAATGGATTTTATGTGCTTTCTCGGGCATCATGAGATGATGCTCTTAAATTCATCTATTCATAAACCCTCATACCTTCTCAGTGCTTGAAAGGACTTGCACCTTTACTTACAAGTTTCCTCTGGTTAGGGTTACTGTCCTTCTCCCGGATCTGAGGGCCTGACCTGTCCCTCTGCATCATGATAAGCTGTCCTGCAAGGTTCAGCATTATACTCTCCGCATCACGAGCCTGAAATGCAGAAAGAGAAACTGATTAATACTAAATTTAAGACATGTTCTTGGCATTCCCTCTCCACCTAGTTCAAAAGATTTACACGTTAAACAATCAACAGCATTTACTGAGTTGGTGCTATGTACATCCATTCTGCTAGGCTCAGTGGGAACACAAGTTTTCTGGCTATGAAGAAATCAACACACTGTGCAATTAGTGAACAGTATTAGTACAGACCTGAATTATCCTGGAAAAACTAAGAGAATTTCAGCAGTTCGTAAAAAATGAGAGATCATTTCAGTGGTTTATCTGGCACAGCTAGAGAAAGTTTCAAAAGGATAAGGTGGGACCTGAAAGATTAGGAAGTCACAGAAGGGAAAGGGCTGCCCTTCTAAGTTAAGCATGAAATGTTAAATTAAAGCATGGAGCTAGTTCTACAGGAAAAAGTGGGAACAAGCTCACTCTAGGGATTTTATGAAAACAAAGCTGGATGGCAACAGACCTTCAAAGAGGGTTTGGAAATCTAGGCCAAAGCAGGAGGAAACAAACTGCCTATGCGTGGGTCTCAAATTAAAGAATTATTTTAAAAAATACAAACACTTGATTTAATACTGGGTTACTGTATTGACTTTAGTAATGAGAGACTAGTTTGCCGTTTTGTTATGGAACTCTCAATCAAATCCCAGAAGCAAAGAGCCTACAATAATCATTTACTATTAAACCCAACTACCTAGCTTAAACAATCATAAGTTAAAGTTTGAGAAGCACTGCTTTAAGCTAAGCACCAGCTAACTCAACTCAAATACTTTCACCTGTAAAGAGGAAGAACATTTACACTTTTAAAAATAGAGGGGGGGAGGGAGAGAGAGAGAGAGAGAGAGAGAGAGAGAGAGAGAGAGAGAGAGAGAGAGAAAGAGAGAATGAGAATATATTTACTGCTAGCCTAGACATGAAAAGCAGAAGCAGCAAGCCCGAACCAAAGATGACTTTAAGGTACAGAATCGAAGTGAGGTACTGGAAAAGCTGAGATCATCACTAACAAGAGTTAGGAAAAGAAACCAGCAATGTGAAAAAAAGTCCATTTTCCCCCATATTAAACTGGAAGGAGCCTTAAGCCATTTGATAGGAGTGTGTAATGACTGGGCAGAGGTGACTAAGACCATTGTGAGCACAAGGGAGAGGCTGGTAAACTCAAAAAAATAGATGAAGTTTCTAAGGCACAGTATGGAAAGGGCAGAGGAACATCACTTGAGCTATTCTTTTTCAGAAAAGAAGAGAAATAAGGAAGTCTGGTGCCACATAAGGTAAAGAACGAAGCAATTTCAGGAAGGAAAAATGACTATTCTGATGTGGGACTGTCAAGTCCCAGACCTTGACATTTGCTGGATAGATCAACTTAAGTTTCCAGTAAATTAGGGCTTATTCAAGGAAGAAAAGCAGCCATCCTAAGTACTCTAGATGTACAATACATAGTTATACAAAGTGTTCTTGCTTATTCTGCAGCAGATCATGTAGAAAGTGGCAAGTGAGAGATGTAGTTAGTGGTCTCCTCCCCAGACTGTACAACAAAGCCCTGGATTCCAACCAAGCACAAACAAAACAAAACAAAACAAAATAAAAAAAAAACCATTAAAACTTTGGATTCCCGTCATAAAACATGAAAAACCACTGACTGGTGTTTTCCCTTGGAACCACCATAGTGCTCTCCAAAGTTATGAGAGCTGGCCTTCAGAGAAGTGGCTTCCAGGTCAGTTCCAGCTCTACTGCTGCAAATCCGGTGTCCAAAGTATGTTCTGTCTTCAGCAGGAGGGTCTTACCTTCAAGTTCTGGGAGGCCATCAAAGACTGTGGTAATACATCTGTGTAATTTGGGGAGTCTCTTGGACCACCCTGGCCAACAATTCAGAAGGTTTCTCCTGTCTGGCATTGTTTCTTGTTATGTAGCCTTTAGCTATGCATATGGACTCATGTAGAGTCCTCATGTATGTGTAATTTGTCATTAGGTTGTTCGACTATGACTCCCTCTGGTTTTTAAAAACTAGCTAGGCATTAATGACTACCACATCGACGTGTGGAATAGCCAGCTAGTCCTTGCTCACTTCAATAGCAACAGCTTTGACACAGATGATCTTTTTCTATTTTAAGTTTTGGTTTGTTTGGTTTTTTTGTTTGTTTATTCCAAAGGGAGGCAATTTTTAACACATTTTTCCAGAAATAACTTGAAGCAGGTCACACAAAAATATATATACAATGAAGTTTAAGGGGGGAAAATAGGAATAAGAAATCAAAGACAAAAGGATCTGCCAACATGGGGTCAAATTTGGTGGAATAATGAAGGTTTCCATTAGCTCTGTTCTTTTCTTTTTTTTTAATCTTAAGTTTATTGGACTTGCTAACAGAGCATAGGGTGGGGGTTATTTACAAAAGAGGGGGCACCCCCCAATTAATGGCTGCATTGGAAAGTCTACACTCAAATGCAGATCCTGTGACTTCCTGACAGCCGTACAAAATGGCGAGAGAAGTGCCTCATGGAGTTCTCAGCTTATATATCCTTAGTGCGCCCCCTCCCCATCTGCAGCTAAGGACTGACTGGGTGGGAGGGATAACTGACTCCCCCATCACTCCTTGACGAGCTTGGGAAAGGAGGTGTGACTACAGCTTGCTGGCACAGTGGTTGGAGGACATCTCCAGTTAACATCCCATCCTTCCTCCTGCTCTTATAGTCTTTCAAGTGAAGTTTTGGTGGTGAGGTGGGAGTGATGGCTAAATGGGAGCAAGTTCAAATAGAATGCCGGGAGGAAAGGCAGAGAGAGAATTCTGTCAAAGAGAGCAGAGAAATGGCTTTAGTGGCCAGTGGACAATAGCCTCCTGACCCATTTGTTGTCAAGAAAGGGTCTTAATAAAGATCAGAGAGTTCTAGCATGCCTTTATATTTTATATGCATCCTTTAGAGAATGGAAATTGATTACTGAAGACAAAGGTTAGGCAAATGTTGGGTTGATATTTTAGGGCAGAGATAGAGAGGCAGGGCACTCATTAGAAGACAGTTCACCTGGAGACATGGAAACAAATCTGTAGTTGGTGTGAAAATCTGGATGTTCTTCTAACTTCCTCTGTCACACAAGGCTATAGAAAGAAGGACTAGTGAACAATTATAACCACAGACTCTGGACTCCATGGAAATACCTGCACACCAATGTTCACTACAGCACTATTCACAGTGCACTATTCATTGTGTATTCAGATACACAATCAAGAAGAGGTTCTTCAGTGGACAAATGGAAATAAATGAGGTACATGTATAGAATGGAATATTACTCGGATGTAAGAATGAAATCATGTCATTTTCAGTAGTATGAATGGAACTAGAGGTAATGTGGAAAACAAAAAGCCAAATTCAAGGAAAAAAAGGAGTGGAACAGTGGTCACCAGAGACTGAAAGAAATGAGAAAGAAAACAAAAACAAGAAAGAGGAGGAATTATTTCTGATTTTCTATAGCAAAGTACGGTAACTATTGGTTTTGACAATCTATATTTCAAAATAATTGGAACAGAAAAATATGTAATTTACAGCATATAGACATTACTAACTTTGGAGGAAATGGATGTGCTTACTACTTTGATCATCTTATTACAATTATATACATGTACTGAATTATCATAGGGAATGCCTTATAAATGTGCATATTAAGCATCAATTTAATTAAAAATTAAACTTTAAAACAAAAGAAAAAAACCAGCTGGCATTATTTGTCCCCCCTTATTTATTGTTTATCTAACCCTTCTACCATGGCTTCCCTATATAAAGTGTCCCCATTTTCCCCAATTCTCCCTTGATAATACCAGTCTCCTATGGTCCCACCTCTCTTGAGCTCCTTTTTCCCTTTATCCCTAAGGTTCCTTGTATAACACTTCCTCCCCCCTCCCAGCTTCAAGACCAAATAACCACATCAATAAGCACAGCATATGACACTGGTGCAGTATTTTCATCTTGGGGGCAATCAACAGCTACCTAATTGGACTAAAAGCCCACTCAATGGGAGGAAACTCAAGTGTGTAAACATAGCCTAATACACATGGCTGAAGTGGTCATAAATCTCAGAGAAAACCTGAAGACTATCATAATCCCAAAACTAATGTAATTTCTTACTATGTGCAAAATACGTATCCTTATATTTACTGATAAATATCCCAGTCACCACTCATCAAAGAATCTTATTTTGCACCAGTTGGAGGCTATTACCAAGTACCACACAACTGGTCACACGCAGACATTGTCTATGAATTGCTCAGGCCTAAGTGACACATCTACAGTGCAACCTCTACACCTAAGTCTCATGGAACATGGAACAGGGGTAAAAAGGACACTAATGAATCTCTCAATTCTCACTAATGAAGTTCCCTCATGCAACAGTGGGCCAGGAACACAAAAGGTCACTAATGGCCAAAGCATAATGATTAAGAGAACGCAGTGTGGGTCCTTGGATAGGACTCCTGTATTAAACTTCACCCACCCAGGACTTAAGGAACATTGTAGAAGAGGGGATAGAAAGATTGTAAAAGCTAGGGAGGAGGTGCACAACCATATGGAAATAGAGTCCTACAAGCTCCTGGGTCCCTGTTCATATGAATCTACAGCAATGGTGTCAGCATACAAAAGTCCCATGCAAACTCAAGGAGACAAAAACCCAGCACAGAACTGGGGAAATGGATAGCAGACCCCAATCTTGGCTGAAGAAATATTGGAAACTGATTACTGCTAGGTGAGGAAGAGCTGACCTTCCTAAAGTGAGAGACTCTAGATAAGCTGACTAGACCTCAGTAGATGAACTTGCACTGAGGAACGTCTGGGGACACTAACAACACAATAGGCATTAACACAAATAACAGAATGTATGCATTCCAGTAGGGGGGCTATGGGAGGGTGCCAGTGGGGACGTGGGTATAAAAATGACTAAGATCGATTGAGATGTTCTGTATGAAATACACAAAAATCCAATAAAAAAAAACAAATTAAAAAAAATGAAAAAACTCTGAATAACTTAGAGGAATGAGATGGAAAATGGAATTTAAGAGTCTTGGGAATTGTAAGAGTCAGGCACTCAGATAACAGTAAAATGTAGCTGAGTGGCAGAGGACAAAGAAAAATGAACATGCAAACATGAGTTAAGACAGTGTGGGTATCTGGGCCTGGCATATGGACAACCTCCGCAGATATTTCCAAAGATCTGGAAAGAATTGGCTAAAACTTACTACAATATGAATAATGTTCATAAAGACCAACTCACGATTTTATTTATTTATTTAATTAATTTATTTATTTATTTGCTGGAGATGGAACCAGGGCCTTGTGCATGCCAGGTAAGTACTCTACCACTGAGCAATATATCTAGCCACGCATCTTAAGTTTTAATATGGTTGATTTCACAATTATATTTCACATACTTCTTTAAAAAAATACACCTCTTTTCTTCAAAAAGTGTTGATTATTACTAACTACTCTTTCAATATTTCCTATTAACGATATTAAAGGTGATTGCAATAGTACTCAGATTTTCAGAAAAAAAAAAAACATTTAAAAGCAACCTATATGCTCAAAATCCTAGATTTGGAAGAACTCAAAACACCATCTCCCAGCCTACAAGATCTGTTGTGGATGATTCTCCATGGGGGTTTCCAGAGTTTAACAAGGAGCCTGTTCTCATGAGCCCCACTCTCATTAATCATTCTCATTGTTCCTTGTTTTTAATGATCATCATCAAATCAATACTTGCCTTGTAGTGCTTGCAGCTTTAACTGGCTTTTCACTAAGTTAAACATTTCTTTGTGAACTCTTCTTAAACTGGTAGACCCCATCCACTGATACTACTGATCAACACTGTATCTGGCACATATAAAATATATGGGCATTGCCTTAAAACCACAAGGGTAAATGAAACAAGTTGTTTCTCTCTCTCAATTCATATTTATTCTTAATTATACAACAGTGCCTCTTAACAGCTGTTTGAATGAGAGTACACATGAGCTTACTGGCTTGTTTCTGCAGTATGGCAGCTACCAAATTTACTCCATAAATTTAGCTCACGAATATTGCATTTGGATGCTATGGTTCAAAAATCTTATTTAATTTAGAATTCTCTCCTTTTACCCCATATTATTCACTCAGAGCTATCCTATAGACTGCCCAGCTTCTTTTTTCTTGTTGGTGTAATCAAAACAATCTTATCTCTATAATTCCTGTGAAAGGAAGATGTTTCTAGACACTTGATTCCATTTAGGCTTGAAGTTTTTGTAATAGTTCTTAACAAGAATTTCCTATCACATCACTATAGGCACATACCACACCTGTTTTCCCTTACTTTTAATGACACTACAATTGGTGAATGACACACTTTGGTGTGATGACTGGATTCTTTCCCTGTAAGATTTTGCATAATAATGAACACTGCTGAATCAGCTATTTTCTTGGGCTATAAAATGGTGAGTCCTTCATTCTCACAGCCTGTTTAATTCTTTCACTGATAATTCTTTGTAAAACAGAACTTTCTCATATTAACTAGAACTCTGGTTATATGAGAGTTTTCAGATGGAACTGGAGTTGTATTGTAAGGAAGAAAACAATTTCTTAAGTTCAGAAGGGAGATGAGGAAAGTTAACAAGTCCAGAACAAATATGAGGTGGGTGGTACTGTGAGACTATCTGACAGGCAAATGTAATGTTACAAAGAAAGGTATGAGAACAGAATGCCAATGAATGACAACTAGCTGCAAATATTTTAGAGTTCTCATGTAGTTAAGTGGCTTTCATTATTTCTTATTCCATAGAATAGAGAAATGAGACAGGATGCTACAAATCAGAAGCCTTATAAACGTTAGCTTTTAACAACTATAACTACGGTGGAAGAGGCTCTTAATAAAAGTGTTGAATTCTCCATAACTGTATGGGTGTAATGGAAGTACCTAAATTTGAAGTAACGGGCTGGAGAGATGGTTCAGCAGTTAAGAGCACCAATTGCTCTTGCAAAGAACCTGGGTTCAAATCCCAGCACCCACATGACAGCTAACAACCGTCTGTAACTCCAGTTCTAAGGGATGGATCTGACACCCTGTTCTGACCTCTGCAGGCATTACACGACATAGCTGAACTTACATGCAAACAGGCAATACACTCATACACATAAGAATAATTAAAAAATATATAAAAAGAAGTAACAAATGGGGAAAATAAGAGAAGATAAATCTACATTTTATAGAATTTTCTTTGAGAAAAGGTTTCCAGTTGACATCAAATTTGGAACACACTCGAGAAGGAGCAGCAATCCTAGAAAAGAAAGTTATGCAACTGTATGCTGGTGGCACTGCTATATACCTGGATCCTATACCCACAAACTACAGGATTGTACTTTCTCTTCCCTCATAAGTGCTCATGAAGTCCCCTACCTTCTAAATTCATTTTATTTCTTTCCACATGCTTGTTCCCTAACCAAGTTCAGGCCACTAATATTCACTACGATCCATTATAGACGCCTCCCACATGCTCTCACTTTGTTAAATTGTGCCCCATCTTCACTTTCCTCTGTATAAGATAAACAGTACACAGCTTAGAACTCAAAACATCTACCTTAAATCACTCCAGATTTGAAATGAAAGTCTAAAGTTACCAATACTATTCTGAGGACTCACGTTCTTGCATACCTCATGTTCTAGTTGCTAAAATTCTTCCAGCTCCTTGAGTTGTCATGCTACATCTTATCTACAGGCCTCTGCATTACTGCCTCAATTTCTTCCTCTTTGATTAGACCATCACCTCCTATCAGGTTTCAATTTAAATGGAATATCAAACTTCTCTGTTCAGACAGTGTCAGAGTCCTGGTGCTATGCTCTCATAGTATACATATCATAAGAACAATTATGTATGGAATTACCTGCTTAATGTTGACCAGAAACCATGACTGTTAGGCCTGCCACTGAAACTCAGTATCTTCATATAGCATAATAGTATTTATTTGCTAAACAAATAGTCTCTAATGCTGACTTAAGACATGAAAGACTGAAATAGAAACTCCTAAGCACTCTGAAAATGGAACAGTACCTGCTGTGGCATTTTCAAGGTGATTCCATTCTCTGTGCTCACTGAAGTCAGAGTGACAGAGACTACCAAGAAAGGGTGAGGAATGTAGCGTGACATGGAGACCTCTTGAAGAACCTGAATACCAGCAGTAGTATTCAAACTGTAAACAAAACAAAACAAAAGAACCAAAATACACTATAGCTCAGCAACATTAACAAGATCATTTTCCTTTTTTCCTTCCCAGCTACTATAGTCACATTTTGTTTATGGCAAACCCAAATGTCTTCTACCTGTTGTCTTCTCCCTAAATATCTTTCCATCAGTATTAGTGAGGTTGAGGGACCCAAAAACCATACATAAAAATAAGACAAAGAAAGGAAATAAGATGCTAGAAAGAAGGAAAAACAAAGGTACAACAGAGAAACACTCCCAAAAACACCACCAGAGAAGAAGCTATATAAGTAAGTACTTCTGGGGAGGGGGTGGTGGTGAAGAACTAATTGGTTGTGAAAGGGTGAAGGTTTTATTTTGAGGCAGTAATACGTATTAATTTTTTATCTCTGTATTACTATCTAATCACCACACTTCAGTAAATTTATACTTTGTGTCCTTATCAAACAAACATAGCTCTGAGAACAAACAAATCCACTGGGGCTGGAGAGATGGCTCAGCAGTTAAGAGCACTGACTACTCTTGCAGAGGACCCGGGTTCAATACCCAGCACTCATGTGGCAGCTACCAACTGTCTGAAACTCCAGTTCCAGGGGATTCAATGTCCTCTTCTGACCTCTGTGGTCACTGCACAATACGGCTGTACATACATACATGCAGGCAATATGCTCATAAACATAAAAAAATAAATAAAAAGACAAAACAAAACCAAAATAAAATCTAAGAGGTGTGGCTTACATGCTGCAAGCTCACCAGATGCCAATAATATAAGACTGCATGTAGCAGCTGCAGAATTGTGTCTTTTTCTGCAGCAGACTACAATGTTCACTGCAGTGGGAGCATAAATGGCTTACTAACGATATGCTTCCTAAGGCCTTAAAACTAGGGAATTCCTTAAATTTCTCCAAGTGTTTGAAAACTAGGATGGCTATTAGCCACTTAATTTCAAGTTGTGAAAAAAATATCTAAGATTTATCTCAGTTAAAGCTAGATATTTTTTCCCCAAATAACATGGGAAGACAAGTTCAAGTAGTTAATGCGGGTTATTTTTCCTCTTTCTCTTTTTTTCACAGCTATTACAAAAAGACCAGTAATTAAAACAAAACATGAAAATGGGAAAAGAATTTCTGAGAAAATGTAAGAGGGGGCACAAGAGAAGAGGAGCAAAAGTGACTTATCTTGTAGTGCAACTTACCCATCAGCTTTTCTTTCAATACTGTAAAGGCATATTGAACAGTCTGCTCTAAATACTATTACCATGTCCCGGAAGACACTAAGCAGTAATGTTTCTGCTTGTGCTTTGGTGACATGAGCAAAGGCATTGTCCAGATTTGAAGTTCGCAGGTATACTCTGAGCTGAAGAAGAAATGAACAGATGAAAATGAGATGGCTACAGGGAACCCTAATACTTCAGTCATGCTATTTTTTATCCATAGACCTTTCTATTAATAGAAGTTAAGTTTTAGCCAAAAAATGAGTTATGTTTGTAGTTTTGCAAGCTAACTTTATAAATACCAAAGATGAAGTGATCAGACTGTGAATGCAATTATTAAATCTTTTCAGATATGTGCATTTAGACCTGAAATGAGACTAGGAGTTCCTCAAAAAGAATCATGTAAAACAATACACTAAGAAACTTGTCTTTAAGAACAGCCATTCTTAGGGGCTGGAAAGGTGACTCAGTATTTAAGGGCACTGGCTGCTCTTGCAGAGGACCCAGGTTCAATTCCCAGCACCCACTTGGTGGCTAACAACTGTAACTCTGGTTCCAGGAGATCTGACATCCTGACTTGTGCAGGTATTGCACGACATGGGTGCACTTACACACATGCAGACAATACACTCATACACATAAAATAAAAAGTAAGATATTTCTTTAAAAAAGAAGAGCTGTTCTTAAAATTTTTTTTGCTTTTAACTATATTTTATTATTATCAGACTTTATAGAGAATAGTAACAGCTAAAGGTTTTTGTTTTGTTTTTGAGACAGAGTCTTATTATATAGACCAGACTGGACTTGAATTCACAATCCTCCTGCCTTAGCTTCTTGTGTGCTGTGATATAAAAGTTATCTTGCAACTTCTGTCACTTTAGTAAAGAACAGTAATAATCTAAAATAGTAATTCTTCTGTATAAAATGTTAAATTATTGGAAAAGATGTTTTATTCCATTTTAATGGATTATTTTCTACCTACAATTTAGTAGTGCTTATTACCTTTAAAAATTTTGGTCTTTTTGAGACAGGGTCTCCCTGTAGCCCCAGCTGGCCTGGAACTCACTATTCAGACCAGGCTGGCCATGAACTCACAGAGGTCAGTCTGCCTCTGCCTTCTGAGTGCTGGGATTAAAGGTATGTGCCACCATGCCTGGCTACCTTTAAAATTTTAGATGTATTATTTCTGAAAAAAAAGAAGTTACCTCTTCTTGACGGTTGCTTATGCTGTAACATGCAAGGACCATAAACTCGTTCCACCAGGCTAAGCCACCAGTCACAATCATATTCTGTTCCTTAAAAGAAAATGCAAAGATGTATTTATCTTAATTATGTTACTCAAAATTATAAGAAAGCAACAAGGTATTCTTAGGCAGACATAGAAAGCTCAGGTCATTCTGCTGTATTCTCTCTCTCTCCTGAATTATTACTCAGGGCCTTTATTAATAATGGTGCATATCCTATCTTAAAAAATATTTCTGTTAAGTAAACAAATGTATCACTCAAAATAACTCCTACCATATAGCACCATCATCCCTCTAGCCCATCAAACTTGGCTGGAATTCCAGCTTTTCCTTCATCAGATGAGAGATCGTATCCCAATTTTTCTTTTACCAAACATTAACATTAGTAACATTAGTATCCTCACTGAGTTGTTATAAAGATGTGATAATATCTTTATAAAAGCATTTTAAAGTGCCTCATATACAAAACACACCTACTATTAATTAATTTTCTTCTTTCCATGACTCTTGTAAAATCTAACTCTCTCTCTCTCTCTCTCTCTGCCACCCAAGTACATAATATACTGCACACAGAGCAAACTCTAATTTTGTGGAAATTTACTCTCAACACATCTGATAAACTCAATCTTGAAGGTAATATTAAATCCTAAGATAAACATTACTGTTACTGATGTCTCCCCGCCCCCCTTTTCTTCTTTTTATTGCCAAGTGACTGTCATATGTGTGTGTGTGTTTGTGTGTATGTGTGCATGTCAAGGCCCGAGTTTGATGTCTGAAATCCTCCTTAATTGCTCTTCTACCTGATTTATGGAGGCGGAATCTCTCAGTCCAAGCCAGAGCTTACTAATTTGGCTAGTCTCACCAGCCAACTTGCTCCAAGGACCCGTTTTCACCTTCTAGGGCTGGAATTACAGGTGAGCTACCATGTCCACCCAGCACTTTACATGGGTACTGGGAATTCAAACTCGGGTACTTTTGCTTTTGTGGTAAGCACTTTACCTGCTAAGCCATCTCCCTAGTCCTTATTGCTGATCTTAATAAGAATAAAAACACAACTATCTCAATATAAGATCCTTTATCAAATTACCGAGTATTTTTCAAAATTGGCTTATAGACATTATCAAAGTCAGGCTCTCCTCCCTTTCTCTCTTTCCCAGGATCTGTTGAATGCTAGGAAGTGCTCTGCTACTGAGCTACATCTTTAGCCCAGTATCATTTTATTCCCCTTTCCTGCTTTGTATTTTAAAACTGGTTTTTATTTTAAAAAAGACTAACCTGAGTAATGTTTCCAAATAGCTTCCATTTTTTGGTGAGTAAAGAGTAGTGTGCAAAGCCAAACTTGCCAACCACAGCAATATTCTGTCCAAGCTTATCAATAGCTGAAAACTGTTTTAAAAAAATTAAGACATTTTTCTTGCAAATATACACACTTTACTAGGTATAAAGCACTTAATAATATATAAGGTAAACATAATATTAATGTTTGCTAAGTGATTTAAATATAAAGTGTTAAATTAAAAAACTCAAGTATTTAGTCATATGTCACAAATGTATACATGTGAATCCACTAGCAATGCCCAGCAGATCAAGGATTAAAATTTTACTCTTACGAATCCACAAGGGCTCAACTCCCAGAATGACTACTCCAACACCAAGAAAATAACAACTCACCCGTATAGGCCAATTGCTTTCCAGATAGGTGCTGGAAATCTATAGGAAATAACATATCAGTTTGGTAAGACATGAAATATAGTTCAACTTAAAGTCTTAACTTATAACAATATGGGATTCCACTTCCTGCGCAGTATTTAATGTGCCAAGTAGTGGCTTTGGTGGCAGAACCCGTAGAATTTAGCATTTATTTTTGAGCCAGTATTTCATGTGCCCTATCTTTCAGCTGAAATTTCTAGACAATACTTCCTCTTTTTCCCCTACAATATTGTTTCTAGTGTTAAACTCAATTCAAATTGACATGTGATGGTAGGCACGAACAGTGCAGACAATGTTTTCTGTCTGCCCGCGCAGATCATCCCCAAACAAACATCAGCTTCAGGGAGTTTTAGATTTTAGTGGCAATCTTTATTACTTTATACTGTTCTGGTGAAAACAACAATGAACAAAATTCACCAATACCAGAATGTACAAAGTACAAAATGAAATTCTGTTGCCTGAGAATAGGAACTAACTTACTTTTTCATTCTAGTTCTAAACAGATATCCATAAACAAGCATGACTATGCTTGAGCTGCTATTTTTCTATTACCAATATCAAGTCTTTATCTGCAACACCAATGGGAAACATATTTTCCCACATTATCTATCTTACATTTCTGTTTATGGTGTCATTTTACTAGTGTTACAAAACTTTCAAATTTCAAGAATATTCTGTAAATGAAATAAATTTTAGCTCTATGGACTCTGATGTTTCTACTAGCCTATTAGCTTTCACGAGCAGGTGTAGGGAGTGGGGGTGTGAATTAACAGAAAAACAGAAGAGAGGAAGATTCTTTTGTTCCTGGAGGAAGAAAAGCTTCAATTTATTAAAATTTATTTAGTTTGGGGCTGGAGAGATGGCTCAGTGGTTAAGAACACTGGTTGTTCTTGCAGAAGACCCAGGCTCAAATCCCAGCACCCACATGGCAGCTAACAACTGTCTGTAACTCCAGTCCCAGGGGATCTGAGAGCCTCTTCTGACTACCATGGGCATTGCACAACACAGGTACACTTACCTACATGCAGGCAATACACGTAGACATATAAAATAAAAATAATAAATAAAATTTTTTAAAAATTTTATTTAATTTGACTCAAGAAATCTGGTCAAATTTAGAAAAAGAAACCCAAACCAAAAACCCATACAAAGTGTAATCAAATCCAATAAAATTGTTTGTGTAATGTAAAGGCAAAGAAAGAATTGGGTCAAAGGAACATGCTGAAAGTACCTGTATCATCCTCAAGAAAATACATTTATAATGGGCGAGATTTCACTTGTTATTCGGCAAGCCAACTTAAAAATCCAACTAAATAGCTTTTAGTACATTAAGAAATTCTTAACCTCAGGGCTGGTTTGTAGGCACCTACCTTATAGATTAAAGTTAACAATGCCCTAATACATACTTGAATGCTTAATTTGAAACTTAAAAGATGTGCTAGACTACTAAGGTCAATTAATAAAATTCACTACAATGGGAAAATTAGTTCAGAATAATATTAATCCAAGGAAGTAATTGTCCAAGGAAGTAACTGGGTGATGAAGTAAATTTAAAAGCAATTTTCTACAAGGCTGTTTTGTTTTAATTAAGAATAAAACAGGGCTCAACACTTGGGAGGCAGAGGCAGGCAGATCTTTATGAGATCGAGGCCAGCTTGGTCTACATAGTGAATTCTGGTCAGCTTGGGCTATGGGTAGACCCTGTCTTAAAAAACAAAACAACAAATTGCCCCCCCAAAAAACAGAACAGGGCTGGAAAGCTCAGCGACAGGAGTACATTGTACCTCAGTTCTCAAAATGCCTACAATTCCAGCTCCGGGGGAATCCAATGCCTTTGGCACCCACATGCATGTAGATATACCTACACACAGACACATACACATAAATAAAAATATAAATCCTTAAAAACAATATAGAAAACAGTCATGCAAAGAATGTAACAGATGTACCTGAATACAGCTGCCCATGACCAAGGACACTGGATTAAAAAAAAAAAAAAAAACCACACTCCCCAGTTTGGTGTTTCACTAGTCCCTGTGAAACGCATGTAGGCTGGTGATGTGTAAGCTAATATCTCACTGCAAAAGTAATGCCAATATAAAGGCACAGTAAAAGCTTATCAATTACCACATTCTAATGAATATCTCTAAAGGGAAAAAAAATGTGTTCCTTTTTTTTCTCTTTGGTCTTTTTGAGACAGGGTCTCCTTGTAGTCCCAGTTGGCCTGGAATTCATTATGTAGAATGGACTGGCCTCAATCTCACAGAGATCTGCCTGCCTCTGCCTCCTGAGTGCTGGGACTAAAGGCTAAAGGCTAAAGGCAAGTGCCACCACACCTGGCTACCAATTTATTCTTTTAACCTGCAAAAGTTTATGAAGTACTACAAATTATAAATGACTTATTTTCAAAACCCAAATGTAAGTTTAAAATTAAAGTTTTTGTTGTTGCTGCTGTTGTTGTTTTTTTGTCTGATTATTTCATGACTAAAACAAAAACCTAAATTTTTCTTAGTGTCTCCTTTATATGTGTCATCTGAACTCTGAAATGTATAACCTAATACTGAGAACAGAAAATGACAGAAGAGGCAGCTAATAACTGAAGAAACTCAAGTCGTAAACATATAGTCAGGGTATAAGTTATGCCATATCACTGGAAAACTAAGTACTAGGCTACAGAAAGAATTCTCACCCTTCCTATTAAAGGTTTTCCCAGTTGCTCTTAAGTGGAGGTCAACTATTCTTTTTCTTCTTTCCTCTTCCTTCTCCCTTTTCCTCCTTCTCCATTTTTCTTATTTTTAAAATTTTTTCCTGCTGAAATTGTTTCTCCTTCCTAGACTAGTTCTGTCTAACTATAGGACTCAGCAGGGTTGATCTAGGCCATACTGGGTACACTTGGTAACAGCTGTAGGATGGGAGTAAACCATACACAAGCAAAATAGCCTTTAGAATGTACTCCTGACATCCCAAACACAGCACCTGAGAAAATGTATTTATCTCTCACATTTTGTGAAGGTTACTCTTTCTAAATAATTAGAATCAGATTAAGTATAAAAATCAACATTCTCAGAATACTGGATAATGGAGATCTTTTAGAAATCAGAATTTACAGACACTTGTACATCCATGTTTGTTGCCGCTCTTTTTACAATAGCTAAGAGATAGAAGCAACCTAAATGTCCCTCAACTGACGAGTGTAATAAAAATGTGGTATATTTACACAATGGAGTTCTATTCAGCAGTAAAGAAACATAAAATAATGAAATTTGCAGGTAAATGGATGGATCTAGAAACTGCTATACTAAGTGAAGTAACACAGACTCAGAAAACAAATGACATATGCTCTCCCTCCTATGTGGCTCCTAGCACCAAATCCTTTTAAATTCCAGGTCCTTTTAATAAGATGATGCTATACAGAAGTCCCTTCTTCATGAAATAACTATCATCATGACTTCTGCTGAGCCTGATTGCCAAAGACAGTCACAATTGGGCTTGTTGACGGTTGTGCTCATTCATTAAAGAAGCAAGGTCACTGGACCCTCACCAGAGTAACCAGCCACTCTTTCGAGCCAACTAGTCCAGCCTTAGGAGACAAAAGAAAAATGAGGAAGAACCCAATAGAGGGATGCTTTTGGAAGTCCTTGTCAAGAAACTCCAATGGACTCTCATATGAACATTTGAAAATTGCCCTGTTCTGACCTTTTTCTAGTTCCCTGTCTAAAACTTGTAATGCTAATTACTGTTGCCTTTACTTCTTCTTCACATCTCCTATTCACCAGTCAAGGACTTTCTTTTCTCCCTACAGATAAGAGTTATACAATTTGGGAGTCTTTTAGATAGACT
>NW_008354174.1:371934-384297 GCF_000622305.1 Nannospalax galili | reverse complement strand
CTTGTATCTAATCCTTAAAAGATTTTAGGGTTACCTCTTCAGAGGGAGGGAATGTTAGAGAGGAGGGAATGGGCATGGATTTGATCAAAATACCTTATATGCATGTATGAAATTCTCATAAAATTCTCAATAAAGTTTTTGTAAAAATTTAAAAAATAAGTCACATTTTCTAAATAATAAAAGCTCCATATATTTCTTATATGTTTTCATAACTAAATTAAAGCTATAGGCTGGTACAAACTGAAGTATTAAAATCAGTGCTGTCAAATAACATTTCCGCCCAAGGTAAGGTAAGGTAGCATAAGGTATGTGTATATCATTGCTATGTTAAATATTTTTCTTTATTTTTGTTACTACAGTAATAATGTGTTACTTTTTTCAAATGTATTCCTTATTGTTTTAAATAAAATTTGAGTGGGGTTTTAAAGCCAAAAAAAAAAAAAAAGGAAATCAGTATTTACACTATACAAAATATTGAACACCTGAATAAATGGAACAGAGACACAAACTAGAAGCCTTTTATTTATTAACTTCACATTGTATTCAAGTACTTTCTAAATTCCTAAGAAAACTACATGTAAAAAAAAAAATTGAAAAGGGCACTGTTGTTAGCTACCACCTTTGCTTCTGACAAGTAGTAAAACAGCTAAAACATATTATGAACACAGAATCTTCTAATCTGGAAGGTAAGGGTATAAGACAGATGTCTTAAACAAAACCTGCAATATTCCAGATGATGAGCAGAAAGCACAGAATTCTCATTAGATGAACTTTACAATTATAGAGTATACACACAAAATATAAATCATTAAACAGATCAACTCTGATGACGCAGTCTGTTCCTAGAAAAGAGGCTATGTTGAAAGGGGAATGAATCCAGGTACCCATGTTTCTTCTGGGAGTCATCATGACTAGCTAAAAAGCTTAGAAGGCAAAGCTTTTGTATTACCAGACACTAAGAAGTACCCTAGAAAGACCCTGCCATTCTGCATTCAATCTCCAAGGTTCCCATGCTAACAAGCAGAGTGCAGGGCAACTCAATGTCAGACATGGTCACATACGCAAATTCTAAAGTCAGGAATAAATTTATGATTCAACATTCAGTAACCAGGTTTTAAACCACACTGGATTATTTTGTTTGTTTTCTTTTTTTTTTGGTCTTTTTGAGACAGGGTCTCCCTGTAGCCCCAGCTGACCTGGAACTCGCTATGTAGACCAGGCTGGCCTTGAACTCACAGAGATCCACCTGCCTCTGCCTCCCAAGTGCTGGGATTAAAGGCGTGCGCCACTACACCCAGTGGATTTGTTATTTTAATGTAGATCATGTAAGGCTAGGTAGGCCAGTGCTCTTCTGTGTGATATTGGGCAAGTCTTATAACTTCCTGAGCTTGTTTCCTACTGTATAGAATCTAGTTGGGTTATATGATCTCTGAGGTCCTTCCAGCTCTAAAAATTCTATGAATCTATTATAAATGAATAGTTTTGGGAGCACAACTTTTGGGAGAATTACTTTTAAAGAAAATGAAAGACCCCAGTAAACTCGCACTGATGAGAGCTCATCTTCTGGTATATTTAGCTATGCAATGAACGGAATGACACAGAAACTTGCTAACACCTAATGTCCTAAAATCAGTACTATACACTTCTTTTGCAGAATGCTTCACAGACAGCTAAGAATCACTGGATTTTTGAGCTGGAAGGAAATTCAATTTTATTATTGCCTGATGGATTTTTGAGTTCCAGACCTACCTTCTTTGATCCTCTGCTCTACTTGGCTCTCTGGTAACACAGACCTGGCTAGGCAGAACTGGCATTGATGCTAGGTCAGAATGAATAGTTCAAAGTATGGGGAAATGAAAATAGCAGAGAAATGGCTATAGAAGAGAAGGGAGCAGTGGAAACTTTAGTCAAGAAAGCAGCTGATGCAGTTTTATTTAAAAATTGCTACTAATTATAAAATGGTATTTATACTGATTCCATGGGTTTATAATATACATTAAATACATTTTAGTGTATAGTACAAGTCAATGTAGGAGCTATTGCTCCTTTAACTTTTCATAGAATGACCTTTTTTTTTTAATCTCTCCTTATCTTCCAGTCAAAATCAACTGAAAATAACAGGAGAGCTCAAGTAAGCTAGTAAGATCCAAGAATAGAGAGAGGGCAAAGAATTATGGAAATAGAGACTGACTGGAAGAAGCCAGTGAGGAAGTGTAAAGTACAGTCCCAGCACTCTGGAGGCTGAGGCTAAAGAATCATGAATTCTAGGCCAGTTACTCAGCAAGAGTCTATATCCAAAGAAAAAAGAACAGAAAAAAAAAGAAAAAAACCAAAACTGACTAAAAGAAATTAAACTTTTGGTATCAGAAGAAAAATACTTAGGACTTTTAAATTATGTATACAAGTTTCTTCTGAGAAACTTCAATTTATTCACTGTACCAAAATAACCTTAATTGGTATCAAAATTCAGAACTAATTTTCCATATCAATCTACCAGAACTGCTAAAAGAACCTGCTAATTTAAAAATGGTATGAATCATGATTTAGAATATTAAATAATAAAATTATTAGCAACAAAAGCTTTTTGAGAGTTCATAGTTTTTCAATTAGGGTCTACTGCCAAGTAATTAACCTGAATGTGGTCCCATCAGAACTAGAAAGTCAGCTGCACAGGGCACTACTCAAAATTGCCACTTTCCATGCAATAACTGCACTTTGAGCTATGCAAATCCACAGAGCTAGAGTAAGCAAAACAGAGGCTCAAAGTAAAATAAAATTATCTTCACTGAGGGGAAAAAAATAAACTTCTAGCTGTTGTCACTACTAATAGTGTGGAGATACTCTACAGCATATGAAAAGACAAGGCCAATAAAACAAAAAAGCATTGAGGCATAGCAATTAAAATATTTAAAAATCTATTTAAAGTGGTATCTTACGAATGACTGAGCTGCTAGGAATCAGTAAGTGAACACTTACCTGTACTACATGCCAATGCCGATGTCCAAGTAAAGTGCTTAACCCCTGAGTCTCTAGACCTCCGTCTGCAAATGGGCTCTTTTCCCGACTCCGAGGATGCTCAGAGCATGCTGAGGAACTCTTCAGATTCTGAGTTTGTGAGGCTTCTCCACAGTTTAAGTATAAGCGATCCTCTCCCTGAAGCAACACCTGTTCCTGGTTACTCTAGACAGAGAAAGAAGGGCAAGGGGGCAAAGCAAGCAAAAATAATGTAGCATTAGTAGGAGCTATTAAGGAGCAGGCTGATTTATTATTCAAGGTGTAGCATATATCAATACCGATTTTTCTCCAGCTGAGAAAAACAACACAATGACTTCAGCACTATTATACTTAGAGAGAAGAGACAGTATTTTCGGTGATTCTGGTATAAATTAAGGTTTTGCTATAGTGTGTTATGTCAACAAGCCCAGGTTTACAAATGTTATAACAGTACATTTCACTATCACCCCTAGAGTGCAATACTGTGAAATGTTTTACATATGAAAAACTGAATGTAACCACACAGTGTTTACTGGTGACTGCGTAGGTTTCTAAAGATATTTAGACAAATAAAATAGCTCCTACTTTTAGAAATTACACCCTGATTTTTAATCAGTAGGTCTAGCCCCTCAAGGGTGCTTTAAAATTATTTGGAATGGGAGAATATACTTCATTTTTAATTATTATTATATTTTATGTGTATGAGTGTTTTGCCTGCATGTTCATTAGTGCACCCTGACGTAAGTGCCTGTGGAAGTCAGAAGAGGGCATCAGCTCCCCTGGAATTGGTGTTACATCACAGACAGCTGTTAGTCACCCTGAGGGTCCTGGGAATCAAACCCAGATCCTTTGCAAGAGCAGCCAGTGCTCTCAACCCCTGAGCCAGCTCTCCAAGTTCTGGATCCTTAATTTTTAACTAGCGTATAAGGCTTTGCAATCCAGGCCATTTTCACATTATTTTTCAATGTGTTGTAGATTTTAACTAACTTGTTATATCAAATATCTTTTAAAAGCTATTGGCAATAGATACTAAGATCTGTACTCCTAAAATATAACTGTAATATATTAAGGTATACAATCATTTTAATGTATATTACTTCAGACTGCTAAACATGGAGTTTTATATTGTAATTTAGGACAATGTTTCCCAAGGCAGGTTCCTGACATTTTTTTTCAGGGTGTTCCTTAACTGATAGTTGAGTGAGTATGAGGAACACTGCTTTTCATATTAACTAGACCGCTGAGCTGCACACGAGCACTGAGGTTCTGGAGTCCTACTGCACTCTTCATTTTAAAGCCTTCACTTCACACATGAAAACAGAAGTTTTGTTTTGTGCCTTATAATCCTCTTGCCTCAGCCCCTCAAATTCTGGGATTACAAGTGTATGCCACATCCAGCTTTCAGAACTTTTGCTCTGTGTGTGAGTGTGCACATGTGTATGTGTGAAGAGGCCAGAGGCTGATGTTGAGTATCTGCCTCAGTCACTCTCCACTTTATTTTTCAGACAGGATCTCATTATGTAGTCATGGTTGGCCTAGAACTCACTATGTAGACTAGGTTAGCCTTAAACTCATAGAAACCCACCTGTCTCTGCCTCCCAAGTACTGGGATTAAAAGCATGTACTACCAAGCCTGGTTCCACCTTAGTTTTTGAAACTGGGTCCCTCACTGAACCTGGAGCTTGCTGATTCAGCCAGACTGGCTGGCCGGCAAGTCCTAGGAATCCTCTTGCCTTTACTTTCCCAGAGCTGGGATTACAGCACACATTGCCACGCCTGGCTTTTACATGGGTTGCTGGGAATCAAATTCAGGTCCCCATGCTTGTGCAGCAAGCACTTTACTGACTGAACCATATCCCCAGCCCCCTAGAATTTTTAAAATCCTGTAAAACTACTACTAAATATTTCTCCTAAGTAGCATCTGATGGAACAGACTTTGGCAAATACTATTCAGATAAAGACTAAATTATTCAAGTTATCCTACACATAGATATTGCTTTGCTTCAAACTGCTTTAAGTTTTAACAAAAAAGCCCAAAACATGTTCAGAAATAAGATTTTGAAATAAATTTAATAGAAATACAATAATCACAGAAAAAACAGAAAGAAGGTATACCTAACAATTTTGGAATGTATTCAAATCTATGGATCATGGAAAAGGATCTGAAATTTTGATATAAAAGGCATTACAAGTCGGGCGTGGTGGTGCATGCCTGTAGTTCCAGCACTTGGGAGGCAGAGGCAGGCAGATCTCTGTGAGTTCAAGGCCAGCCTGGTCTACATTGTGAGTTCCAGGACAGCTGGGGCTATAGGTAAACCCTGCTTCAAAAAGACAAAAAAAAAAAAAAAAAAAAAAAAAAAAAAAAAGGCACTACAGATATTAGAGTTCAAATTACTTACCATACAAGGATTTACAGTGAGTACACTCTTGATAAACTGAAACAGCAAAATGCTGGGCTGTTTAACTATACTCCTGAGGTCAGCCTCGATTTCAGTGTGTTGAGAACCAAATCCACTGATCACCCACAGGTGATAGCCTTCTGCACCCCAGCTCTTGAAGGAAGGAGGAGATAAAAAGTCAAAGCAACAAAAAGTTCTTTTTATCCTTTCCTAACTCCAGTCATTATCAGTCTATATATGAAACAACCAATGACCAAATTATCATCTTCTGAAAATTAGGGAAACCATGACAAAAAGTACAGACAAGGATCATATTCGGGGCCAGTGAGATGGCTCAGTGGTTCAAGTGTGAACTATGTAAGTCTGGTAACCTGAGTTTGATCCTGGAGCCCATGTAAAGGAGACCTAACCCCATACCTGTGTTGATACATACATATCATGCACACAGACAATAGTAACAATTTTTTAAAAAATCACACCCAGTGATTCTTAGCCATCAACTACATCTTAGCTATCTTCAGAGGAAATCACTTACTGTCCTCTACCTAGAATGGTAAAACGCTAAACAATGTTCTCAACTTCAATTTCAGGATTCCAATTCTAAGAAATACCTCTGTTACCTCTCAATTTAATTTACCTGCTTCTCGAATACAAAGAATTCCTTTAGAAGACGACCCTGATTACCTACTAGAAGCTCAGCAAAGAAGCAGTTCTGTATACAACAAAGAGCAAAGGACAGGAAGCTTCTACACTAGAGTTTTCCTTACAGCCTGACTTTTGTTACACTGTCTTAGCCAAGCTACTTGGTTTCTCAAGATGTTTCTTTTGGTATAAAGCAAAAAGATTCAAATAAACTTCTCCAAATAAAATTTAATATTCTGTAACTAGATTCCATCACAGCATATTTGAAGTTAGTAATTCCCAATCTGTGAGTCAAGAAAACGGCAATGGAGTGGGATTCATAAACTACTGTAAATTTTCAAAAGTATAATTGGTTGCGCTCCCCCCGCCCCCGCTGCCCTGCCAATGTATGTATGAGCATGTGTGCATACATGGAGGCTGGGGAAGGATGTTGGGTGTCCTGTTCCATCACTCTCCTCTATTACTGTGAGACAGTCTCTCACTGAACCTGGAGGGAGGTTGGCAGACAGCAAGCCCCAAACCTACTCCTGTCTCCACTTCCTCCACTACCCCCATTGCTGGGTTACAGGCGTTCATGTGGCTACACTAAGCCTTTTACTCATGCCCTCATGTTTGTGCAATGAATATGCTTACCCAATAAGCCATCTCTCCAATGCCCCTAAAATAGCTGTTTTTATTTTTTCCCCACAATAAACATGAAAAAGCTAACTAAAATTTCAGATCCTTAGTTTGTGGTTGAAATACCAACCTAGTGAATCTGGTAATAATGGTTGCTGTATGCCATTCGAAAGCACTGGCTAATAGTTACAGAAATGCTATTTGATTGAAAACTTACATATTTTGTGTCTATATGTGGTACATGTAGGTATGTTTGTATGAACAGGTATACATGCATGTATGTGTGGAAGCCAGAAGGTGTCTACCTTATTTTTTGAGACAGAGTTTCTCACTGGGACCTAGGGCTCAATGATTAGGCTGGGCTGGTGGCCACAGGTATCCGCCTGTCTCCACCACCCCAGCACTGGGACTACAAGCATGTACCACCTCACCTAATTTCTAACAAAGTTCTCATGCTTGTACAGCAAGCACTTTACCAACTTGAGCCATGCCCCCAGTCCCTGAAAACTTATTTTAAAACATGAAGTGGAGAGGGACATCAAAAGGTGTCCATGATGGTAAGAGGCAACCTTCAAGTTTTAATTTTTGGGGAAAATGCCTTTCCCTATAGAACAAAAGGGAAGGGTAGTGATAAGTCTCAGCGTCACTGCTTTTACAAGTATAGTACCCAGAGAGACTATAGAAAATGTTCCAGGTTGGAGAGATGGCTCAGCAGTTAAGAGCACTAACTGCTCTTGCAGAAGACCCAGGTTCCATTCCTAGCACCTACATGGTGGATAAAACCGGCTGTAATTCCATTTCCAGGGGATCTGATGCCCTCTTCTGACCTCTGTGGGCACTGTATGACACAGGTGCACCCACATACATGCAAACAATACACTCATACACATAAAAATAAAAATAATAAATATTTTTAAAAGAAAAAAAGAAAATGTTCCTATGTAAAGATGGGTTAAAATCCAGGTATGGTATATACCTATAATCCCAGCACTCTAGAGGCTAAGGCAAGAGGACCGTTGGTTCAAGGCTAGCCTGAGCTACACAGATAGAGATAGAAGTTAGCTTCAAGACCCTGTCTTAAAATATACCAAAAACAAACCAAAACCAAAAAAAAAAAAAAACTTCACCAAAGCATGACCTATATAAGAAAAAAAATCTAAGACAAAAATGCTTTATGATTTTTATTAGATCAATGAGAGGAACAAAGGAAAAACTTTCTGAGTTTTTTATACCATGCCAATTTTTTACAGAAAGTACTTACCATAGAGTTGATTTTAAGGGGATCTTTTTTGGTGCCATCAGACCTGTAACTGAAACAAAATAGAGACTTAATGTGATAGTCTTCTGTTATATGTAATACACGTAATATTGAACATTAGCTTTAAAAAAAAAACTGACTTTCCTCCTTTAAATTAGAAATACTGCTAGGTAATACACCAAAATGTATCACTCAAAACCATATTTTGCATGGTACTGCTAACTTCTTGACAGCACCACACAGTTTGAGAAAAGATGAGCTCATTTCATCAGGACTGAGGCTTAGAGGAGTATAAAAGAGCAGAAATAAACCCGCTGTGTCTACCTACACTGACCCCATGGGCTTACTAATAAAACTTTCTAATCCCTATCAGTTATGTATGTAAATAGCTTATCTAACAGAATGGTAAGCTATCTGAAGGCAGAGCCATTGTCTAATTATGCCTTAATTTTATTTATTTATTTATTTATTTATTTATTTATTTATTTATTTATTTATTTATTTATTTATTTAATTTATTTTTTGAGACCAGGTCTCACTATGCAGCCCTGACTGGCCTTGAACTCACAAAGATTCCCCTGCCTCTACTTACTGAGTACTGGAATTAAAAGTGTGTGCCATTACACCTGGCAATGTGTATTAAATCTTAGCATGAGGTCACATATACAAAAGGGGCTCAAAAAAGAACCTCCCCACTCCCATGTTTGGGATCAATAAATACAATTATATTGAATCAACTGTCAGTTTTACAAGGGTGGATGTTTGAAGAATCAATATATTCCTAACAAATTAAATCTGTACTTTACAAATTGCTTTGGCATGAGTAAAATAAGAATGGATGGAACCAGAAATCACATTAAGTGGACTAAATTAAACTCAGGCCGACAACACATTTTCTGACATATGCAGACCTGTACATAGGACATGAAAAAGGGGGCAGGAGTGGTCTTGAAAGGAGGGGAAAATGGAAGAACAAGACTGGGTAACAGGGTTAGAGAGAAAGAGAGACAAAATGTTGCATGCTTTGTCTTCATGTGTGGTACAGATTTAAATACAAACACATACGACATGGCATGAAGGCAGAGTTGGACTAGTTGGTGAAAGGGTGAGGGAATATGGGCAAAATGCTAAGATTTACATGTGTGAAATGTTATCATAAATGCCATTGTTTTCATTGCTATCTACACAAAATTTTAGAGAGTGAAATAAGAGGGAAAAAAGGTAGTTTTATGACCCAAATTTCTGAATATACATTCTATCAGAAAAACAACGGGGATATTTTAACTAAAGTTTATCTTTATTGACTCACGCAAAATCTCCTCCAAGTGTACAAATCAGCTGGGCTCCAAACACACTCCATAAAGAAAGGCCTCCATATTCCCAAGTTACTATTACAACACTATTGTCAGGAGACCATCTAATCAATTTAACAGCTCCTGTTTTGTTCCAAATGTCTGTGAAGAAATAGGAAGAAGAGTTAAAAAAAAAACTGCTTGAGAAATAGTACGTCTTACAGGCTATACGTTCAAATCTGGAAGGCACAACCATTTTGAATGCTAAGATGACTCCTGTTCATGTAGGGTACTGGAAATAAAGTTGTAAGCCTTGGCCCGAACTGAGCTGAACTGAACATACTTGGTCCACAAGTGAACTGTAAAAAGTGAGAGATGCTTCTGCCAGGATTACCTGAATGACTGTCACTGTGAAATCTTAAATTTTCAATTTTATGTAAATCAGCTTTTATAAAATGGGGTAGGCTTACAGCAAACGTTCTCCTTATGGAAAAAATACGTGTACATTTTTTAAAAAGTCTATATAGTAAAGAGTGAAAGATGTTCGAAGCAAATTTCTACTTTTGGCAGTGCAACAAATGATACCCTAAATGATTCTTCACACTAAAAAAAGATGTTAAAAAGAATATGTAAATACCTCAAACATACCACAATATGAGGACAAAATATTATTTGCCAAACCCTGAGAATCTTTACTATCACATTAGATGATCTATGTAGCATGTGATGGACAAGGGGATCAAGTTCACGGCTTACTCACAGCAAGAAATCTAGTATAAAGACACCAGGCAATGCTAAGATTACAAAGGCTATATGCCCATGGTACAAAGGAGGGTAAGAGAAAAACTGCCATGTAAAGGGAAAACAAAAACATCAAGAAATATTTCCACATTTCATTCATGGTGCTAAATAGAAACAAAAAGTTCCCTGAAAATCCCCAGTCATAAATCAAGTCAGTCCTTACTCTGATTTGTAATTTATGTCATTAGTGTGGCTCGAAACAACAACAACAAAAACTTAAAAAAGAGAATACAAAGCAAAGGGTTCCAGACTGGTATAGTACCAAGTGATCTCTGAGAAGGTATCAAATGTAATGCAGGTCCCAAAGCATCCACACACCCTTAACTTTCAAGGAACATTATCAACTCTCAGTCAAAGACACTAAAATACATGAACAAGTGAACCCAAAGAGCTAAGTCACTGCAGAAACAGGTTCGGTCTTCAGATACCAGAACTAATGGAAACAAGACATAAAACAGCAATTCTTTTTATAGCTAAAAAATTAGAGAGGACTGGCAAGGTGGCTCCGTGGGTAAAAATGCTTACCATGCAGGCCTAAAGAACAGAGTTTGATCCCTGGAACGTAGGGGGGCGGGGACCGGCTCCCTAAAGATGTCCTCTGACCTCCATACACATGCTGTGGCATATAATAATATATTAAATAATAAAAAAGAATTAAGAAAGAAACTGGGGAATGGCTCTGTTGGTAAAATGCTTGTCCAAGTATGAGGACTTAAGTTTGGTTCCCAACCTACGTAACAGTCAGGTATGGTGGCATGTGCCTATAATTCTAGTGCTGGGAGGCAGAGGCAGGGTCCCTGGGCTTGCTAGCCAGCCAGTCTAGCTGAATTGGCAAACTCCAGATTCAGTGAGGGACTCCGTGGGAAGTGACTGAAGAAGACACTTGATGTCAACCTCTGGCTTACACACACACACACACACACACACACAAACATGTATGACACACACATAAAAAAATTAATAAAAGACTATAACTAGGAGCAGACTAGATAAACTAAATAAACCTTCTAGAAACAAAAACATATTTGTAACTCAAAGGGAAGATTAAGCATACTAGACATAACCGAAGAGAAAATGAGTAATTCTAAAGACAGTAAAAAAAAATTCTACAGAGAGGGTAGGTTCGACCTCCTTCATCTGTGTAGTGGCTGTGATCTAAGCAGACCGCCAGAGAGTGCCTGTTTCTGGTCTCCCTCTGGCATAGGGGCTGAGAACTCAGGGGACTGCCTGAGAGTGCCTGGATCCTGCCTCCACATGGAGGTGAGCTTCCCCTAATTGCCTGTACTCAATCCCCTAACTGGGATTGCATTATGCCCCTCCCAAGACCCTGGGGCAGACCTGGCTTTGGTAGGATAAGGCTGAGAACTTAGCAGACAGCCTGAGAGGGTGGGTTCCAACCTCCATCTTTGTAGTAGCTATGATTTCAGCGAACCACCAGAGAGTGCCTGTTTCCAGCCTCCCTCTGGCATGGGGGCTGAGAACTCAGCAGACCAACTGAGAGTTCCAAAATTGGTCCCCCATTAGGGAACTTCCCAAATTTTGCTGAGAGTTCACGCTAGTAGGGGTTCAAACTTTAGAAGGAAACCTGAGTGTACCTGACTGGAACCTGACTTGGGCCTTTGTGGGTGCTCCTGAGTAGCTGATCTGAAGCCATCAGCTCCCTCCAAAATAAAACCTGAGAGAGCCTGAAACCTGGACCAACCAGCTTTACATAAACAATAAGAAAAGGACCAAGGCACATCAATAATACAAACACAAGCATACTTCACCTTAATTCTTCTATCAGAATCACAAATAAAAGAACTTCACATGCCAAAATCACAATGGAAGAATAATAAAATAGAAAGCCAAAACACTATGTCCCCACCAAACTCTACCAGTCCTGTAGAAGAGTTCTACAAGGAGAACCCCCTAGAGATAACTCAGTATTTCTTTAAGAGTCCAAGGGATTACACTTCTCAGACATTAGGCTTAAGTCCATATAAAAAGTTATTTAGACAATTATCTCTCCTTGATGATTTTGTTTCTAATCAGAAAGTTCTGTTCAGATGTAAGACTTCAAATCTTGGTCTGCAATACTGTAGTGCCCACCTGTAGCTAAGGGAGACAACCTGCTATTGTTCTAAAATGATGGATAAATTTGTTTTCTCCCCCTATCTAGAAGCCTTTGAGAGGGAACTGGCACCGATTGGTTGTAGCTGTTACACTCCAACAGCTATCAAAATGCCTGAAAGCAAATCCTGAATCCATCACTGTTGAGTCTAGCCTTTGCAGATAAAAGAAAAATGAAGAGGAACCCAATAGAGGGACGCTTTTGGAAGCTCTTGTCAAGAAATTCCAATGGACTCTCATATGAACA
>NW_008354174.1:342882-371527 GCF_000622305.1 Nannospalax galili | reverse complement strand
TCTCTTCAGAGTGGGGAATGTTAGAGTAGCAAAAAGCCCCATTAAAAAAAAAGGGAAGAAGAAAGAGTACATGAAATTATCAGAAAAAAATGATGGGGAGATATGGGAGGAGTTGGAGGGGTCGGAATGGGCATGGATTTGATCAAAACACCTTACATGCTTATATCCCTGTATGAAATTCTCAATAAATTATTTTTAAAAAGTTTTACCTAATAAGTTTTTCAAAATTGTGGAAAGGAGTATCCAACATAAAACTGACCACATTAACCATTTTGCAGTGCTGAGTTCACTGACAAAAAGTACATTTATATTATGTAACCATCAGAACCACAGAACTCCATCTTCCCACACTGAACCTCTACACCCACTGAACACCAGCTCCCTTACCTTCCCCACTCAACACCCTGTAATTACCGCTCTACTTTCTATCTTTCTGAACTTGTCTACTGTAGGTGCCTCATGTAAGTGGAATCATACAATGTTCATGCCAGACATATTTCACTTAGCCTGGAATCCACCTCAGGTTTATACAGTTGTACCATGTGTCAGAGGTTCTGTCCGTTACTTCTACTTTATGCAAATGCCTTATTTTCACTATAACCATCCAGCCATCAGTGAAAACTCGCATTCTTTTGACCTTTCAGCTATTCTGAATAATGTTTCTACAGAGGTTTCAATATCTGCTGAAGTCCTTGCTTTCCAGTCTCTTGGATATATATCCAAAGTATAACTGCTGGTGATAGAGAAGTTCTATGTATAACTATCATGAGGAACTGTTGTACTGTTTGATGTAGAGGTTGCGCCATTCCATATTCCCAGCAGCAATGACCAAGGTTCAAATGTCTCCACATCCTCCTTAACACCTGCTGTGTTTTGTTATTTTAAATAATGTCATCCTAATGTGTGTTAAAAAAAAAATCCAGAAAGTAATCTCGAGAAATTAGAAAAAATTAAAGTCAGGTTATAAAACATAGAAAAAAATATAGCTTACATCTAATTAGAGTTCAAAAATAAGAGATTAGGGAGAGGCAATACTCGGATAATGGCTTGAAAACTTTCAGAGTAAGTAAAGCTTAGATCCAGCCAGTCTAATTTTCTAGCAGTATTCAAAACAATCAAAATCCTTCACTACCTACATCAGACTGAAAAGGAAAAACATAAGGCTCAGGAATCTTAAGATACCTATGGAGAAAAGACTAATCTGAAAAGGAACACGAGTTTACTAGAAACTTCCAAAAGCAGCAATAAAAACCCAGTGACACTGGAACTTCTCCAGTGTGTGCAGAGTAAATAATTTTTACTCAACCTGTATACCACATAAAATACCACTATAAATCATGGAAAAATAAGCCACTTAAGACCAAAAAGCAGAGTTCACCATCAGAAAACTTCACTAACGGAAATTCTAAGGAAGTATCTTGGGCATCAAATGATCTCCAGGAGAAGATATGAACTGTTAAAAGAGACGGTGGACAAAACTGGTGGTACAGATGTGGGTAGCACTGGATCAGCATTACATTAAACATCTTCATGTTTAACTGTAATTTAAACATGGTTACCTTAGCTTTTCATGGAGACTATTGAGATTTTTATTATTAAATCAATTAGATTAACAAGGACACAATCATTTTTTTTTCCTGATTTGTTTTCTTACCTTTCAAATCTGAGAAATTTGTAGTCTTGTGGCAATTGTTCTTGATATGGGAACACATTTAAATCTTGGAGGGCAGAGCAAGTAAGAGTTTGGGGAAAGGTTCTTAATTGCCAACACAGATAAGCAGTGTTTTATGAAACTTCTAAGATGGCAACTAATGAGATTATACCATGCTATTCTGGAAAGTTTACTCACCCCAAGCTTAAAAATAGATTTGTTTATCAAATCATTATTATACTCCTCTCTGTAAGCTAAAGTGGGTTGATGTAAAGAGAAGGGAACCATTCTAAGCTCAGGTAGAAAAAGATCTTTAGGCTAGGATCAATAAAAAATTATGGATACCAAGAAAGGCATTATATGTAGAGTTAAAACAGAGCATAGAAAGATGGTGTTCCAGCTAGTTCAGATGATGAGATTTCATTGGCATTAGGTCTTAAAGATGAAATTCATAGATTCTCCATGAAATATGGGACATTCTAGATAGAAAGACAAGGTAAAGGCCAAAGATTTCATGATGTTATTCAAGGATCTTTAGGTAGTGTCAGCAAGCTAAGAAGAACTTAAGACTAACTTAAGTTTCCCACCTGTTTGTTAAAGTACAAACTTACTTGCTGACTAGAACAGCAAACTTACAGGTGTGCCATGAGAAAACTTCCAAGAGAAAAATAGTTATACACTAACTGTTAGAACACATGTGAATGCCCAGCTCCAAGCAGTTAACAACAATTCATTTTGATGTTAAATTTGTGTGAAGATGAAGTCTTCTGCGAAAAAAAAAAAAAGAATGTTTATTTTTCTTAGATAGAGCCTCATATTTCCCAGGGTAGCTTTGTAGTGGAGGATAAAACTGAACTCCCGATTGCCTTGACTCCATCTCCTAAGTCCTGTGACTGCAGGTGTGTGCCACCATGCCCAGTTTATGCAGTGCTGGGGATTGAACATAGGACTTTGTGCATAATAGGCAAACACTTTCCTAATTGAGCAAGATTCTTAGCTATTGAAAACTCAACTTGAAACCACAGCATGGGTGGTTATTTCCAATATTCAAGAGACTGTGCACTGTCCAGTAGGCATATCCGTTTGAATTACAGTTTTTAAAAACTATGTTTGAGAAGGTAAAAATACAATTCTATTTATGGTTGCTTTTTAGAAAATGCTTTTAATTTGCTAGGACACAAATACTCATAAGTTAGGTTAGGCCTAACTACTTAATAACCAAAACTTTTGATATTTATTTTAGCCTGTGTAAAAATTACAGAGACACTAAACACAGAGTAAACCAAGAAACCATAGCAGAGGGATCTGGCACACCTTAATACACCATGTGTAAGATGTGTTGGTGGTGGAATCAACATCTACTGTCACCTTTCTTCTCCTTGCCCATTATAAAGGCTTAGAAAAATTAATTCCAAGATATATTTATGGCCAATTAGATAGAAGTTAAAGTCTTCCAGAGCAGGCAGAGAAATGTCTGGGAAAGCTTTTGCTTCTGTTTTGAGAGGGAGTGAGGGAGCAAGGGAGAGAGGGAGGGAAGGAGGGATAGAAAGAAGGAGGGAGGGAGGGAGGATACCCCTTGCTGCTTTCTTCTTGACACAATATAGAAGTAATGCTTGGAACTAAGAATCTATCTTATGACCTTGAAGGAAAGGTTGGTCAAATGAAGGTCACAAGCAGCTGACTTTTGGATTTCTTGCTACTTGAGAAAATAAATCCTATTTACATCATAGTACAAGTTTTCAGTTAGTTTCAGTCAAAGGCATTCTATGGATACAAAGAGTTTATATTTAATCCTGTGAGTAGCAGAAATTCACTGAAGGATTCATAAAGAATGTTCAGTTTTGTTTATTGCTGTATTGTATCCAGCATTTAGAACACTGTCTAGCATGTTGAACAGACTGAAATCAGGTAAGAGATTACAGCAAAGTCTAAACAAGGAATATAGAGGTTAAAACTAAGTGAGGACAATAGATAATGGAATAAAGATATCTCAAGTGCCTTTTAATACATAGAAATCCTTGGATCAAACAGATTCTTCATATACATACACATATACACACATACATACAGACATACATACATATCCTAACAAGATTTACTTACAGCACGTATCATTTAATTTAAAGTCAGCATAGCATTGTTAACATAGCATTAACAGTATCACAGACCCCTCATCTATGATTTCCTTCTCCATACTCTAAGATACCTAAGATTAACTGTGGTCTAAAACTATGAATGGGAAATTTAAGAAATCAAAATCTCAAAACGGTCTAGCATAGTTTGTGTTCAAGTAAGATCTCTTTTTAATGGCTCCAAAGCACAAGAGTGATTCAGATTATGTAAGAGAAGCCAGAAAAACACTTTTTAAAGTGAACTGGTGAAAGTTCTTGAGGGAAAAAAAGAAAACAAAAAACAAAAACCTGTATGCTGACACTGCTAAGATTTACGATAAGACAATGAATCTCACTCGGGAGACTGAAACAGGATGACTACTAATGCTCAGGGCCAGCCTGGACTATACAGAGAGTTTCAGGACAGCCTGAGCTATCCTGTGAGAGACCTTGTCTAAAAAAAAAAAAAGAAAGAAAAAAATTTTCTCAAATTGCAAAAAGTTATGGCCCCAGTATGTAATAAATGCACTATTAAAATAGAAAAGGCATTAAATTGTGGGTTTAAGATAAGAAATGAACAGCAAACATCAATTGACACTAATATGTTATATCAGAAAGCACTAACTACGCCTTTAGAAAGGGGTACCCTAAAGTAACTGATAATGAGTCATTTATTTAGGTCTGGGATGGTGACACAGAATTGGGAACAGATTTGAACTGAAAAACACAAAATTCCCTGGAGTTGCTACATCTGCAATGGAGAATTAGCTACCACATTTCTTGAAGAGTTGGAAGAATTTGAACAGAAAAGGACACTATCTACAGTTAAGTCTTCCCTGCTGAGCCATTTGAATCTCCTGGAATAAGGTGTTCAACATAATCATAAAAAATCAACTCTGGTTGATTTTGACTAAAACTTAGGCTACTGTATATAGTCAAGAACACAGACACTCTCAATAACAAAAAATTATGTTTGAGAGAAAGGCCACATTGAGCATATTGTTCTAATTGTTCTATTTTACTATGAGTTGTTTATAAAGTTTTTTTGATATTTTAACTGAAATTTTATGGGATAACTGTGATAATTCAATACACACATACAGTGTGTGATCATCAAATCAGGGTGGGATGGTTAATCTTCATTGGCCACTTGACTGGATTTAGAATCACCATGAAAACACATCTCTGGGTGTGTATGAGGGTGTTTTCGGAAAGGTTTACTTGAGGAGACTGGGCAGTACCATCCCATGTGCTAGGGCCCCAGACTGAGTAAGAAGGAGAAAGCAAGCTGAACACCAAAACTCATCCCTCTCTACTTTCTGAGCACAGGCACAAAGTGAGCAGCTGCCTCATGTTCTTGTTGCCAGGCCTTCCCCACCACGATGGACTGTATCCCTACAACTGTAAGCCAAAATAAAACCTTTACAATTTTTATTTATTATTTTTACTTTATGTGTATGAGTGTAATGGCTGCATGTATGTAAGTGCATCTGTTTTGTGCAATGCCCTCAGAAGTCAGAAGAGGGTATTGGATTCCCCTGGAACTGGAATTATGGATGATTATTAGCTGCCATGTGGGTCTGGGAATCAAACCCAAGTCCTCTGCAAGAGCAGCCAGTGTTCTTAACCACTGTTCCATCTCTCCAGCCCCCAAACCTTCCTTTAAGTTGTCTTTTTTTTTTTTTTTAAATATTTTAAAACAACTGATAGTAAACAATTAGGCTTACCTCTTCAGAGGGGGTAATTTTAAAGTAGCAAAAAGCCCCATTTAGAAAGAAAGGGGAGGGAGGGAGGGAGGGAAAGAAGTTGTCAGAAAAAAAGTGATGGGGAGATATGGGAGGTGTTGGAGGAGAGGGAGTGGGTGTGGATTTGATCAAAACACCTTATATGCATGTATGAAATTCTCAATAAAGGTTTTTAAAATTTTTAAAATAATAAAATATTTTTAAAATGTAAAAAAAAAAAAGAGTTTCTAGATTAGGTTTGATGAAGTGGGAAGACCCACCCTAACTGTACACAGCACCATTCCATTAACTGAAGTCCTGGACTGAATAAAAAGGAGAAAGGGAGCACCAGCATTCATCTCTGTCTGCTTCCTGACTGCAGATGCAGGGTGACCCGTGGCCTTGCCTTTTCCTCTGTGTTGGACTGGACCCTTGAACTGTGAACCTAAATAAACCCTTCCTTCCTTGGAAAAAAAAATTGTAACAATATGCTCAATGTGGTCTTTCTCTCAAACATAATTTTTTGCTATTGAGAGTATCTGAGTTCTTGGCTGTATACAATAAACCTGGTTTTAATCATAAGCCCTAAGGTGTTGTCATAGTAAGAGAGTTGATTATATTGAACACCTTATTCCAGAAGAGTCGAATGGCTCAGAAGGTAAGACTTACTGTGGATGGGTATCCTTTTCTGTTTGTTCAAATTCTTCCAACTCTATGAGAAACGTGGTAGCTGATTCTTCATAGAGAGATGTAGCAACTCAATTTTGTATTTTTCAGTTCAAACCTGTTTTCAATTCTGTGTCACCATCCCAGATTTAAGTACGGTATTTTGTCATGGCAATGATAAAAGTAACTAATACACAGGATTATCTCTTACTCTGCCTAACTTGTAAGTAAAACTATTGTTAAGTCTGTATGTATAAGAGAAAAACAGAATATAGAGGGTTCAGCATTACCTATGGCTTTAGGCATCCACTGGGGAATGGGGAAGGGGGGACAGAGAAAGGGAGTAAGGGAGAATGAGACAAGAAATTTAATCTTCACAGATAAAGAAACACAATAAATGCCTTAAAAATACTTACCGGGATATTGTTTTGCTGTGAGCTCTAATTTATGAGATAGCAGCATGGCTCCAGTGGTATTATCTATTGTATAAACCTGTACAGAACCACTGTGAAAACAAACATTTTTAGCAAAAGATGACAATAATAAACAGAAAAAGTATTATCATGGGCATCCTATGTTCTAGTAATAGTGTAAAAAGTAAAACAAAGCTATTTTCCAAGTAATTTGTAGTTATCACATCAATGTTAACAAATGCATAGTCTACAGTCTAGCAATTTCCTTTCTAAATATATTCTAGAAATTCCTAACCTTTTTCAGGTGACACATGCAATATTCACTATCCTACTACGTAAATATCACAAAACAATGGGAACAACCTGAACACATAGCAAAATGAGGGGAAAAAAATAAATTGGTACCATATAGCACTGAAAAAGAATGAAATTTAGCAATATGCATTAACAGGGGCAGCAAATACATACATACATACATACATACATACATACATATGTATGTACATATATGTATGCAGTGTGTGCCTTTAATCCCATCACTTGGGAGGCAGAGGCAGGCGGAGCTCTGTAAGTTTCAGGCCAACTGGGGCTACAGGGAGACTCTGTCTCAAAAAGACAACAAACAAAACAAACACAGTTGTTAACTACACTTGTAATCAAAACACAAAGAGCTGATGAATATAAACTTCGGATTAGTGACTGCCCAGGGAGTAAAAGGGGAATATCACAAAAAGGCAAAGGGCTGCTTCTTTTTTTTTTTAAGTGTGTTATAATATATGTATGCATATTCATATATGAGTGCTCACATGGATGTTATGTATGGAGGTCAGAGGACAACCTGAGTGTTGGTCCTTGCCTCCAACTTTGAGACAAGATCACTTTAGATGCCAGGCTAAATGGCCTGTGAGCTTCAGGGAATTCTGTCTCCAACTTACCTCTTGTCTTAGGCACACAGGGGTAACACATAGGCACTACTGCACCTGGCTTTATATGGATTCTGGGTCCAAAATGAGGCCCTTTGGCATGTTCAGAAAGTACTAGAATGTGATTTTTTCCCCCTCTCCCTGAGCAGCCCCACTTCCCTTCATCCCCTTCTCTTGACAGCATCGGTCTATGTAGTCAATTGTCTTTAAACTACTGATCCTCCTGCATCAGCCTATCAAATTCTGGGATTATAGAAAGAAGCATGCTTCATGCCCAGCATCATAATATGCTTTTTATGTGTGATGATATAGATTATCATTTTATATATGCTTTTTCTGTACATAGGCTATATAAACATCTCACTAAAAAGTCTTTTCAAGGGTCAAGCTTATGAAGGACCAGAAACCAAAAGTAAATTCTTTATACTATTTCTAAGTTATATTTCAAAGGTAAATTATATTTGTTTATAGAGCTATTTTCATCTCAAGTATTTAACCAATGTTCATTCTTGAAAGTGAGGTACCTAATTCAGCCATATTGCTTCTACAATGTAATTAAAATGAAAAAGAGGCCGGGCGTGGTGGCACATGCCTTTAATCCCAGCACTTGGGAGGCAGAGGCAGATGTATCTGCCTGGTCTACATAGTGAGTTCCAGGCGTAACTCCAGCACTCTGGAAACTGAGGCAGGAGGATTGTAAGTTCAAAGCCAGTGTGAGGCTCATAGTAAAATCTTGTCGAGAGAGAGGAGGGGGGAGAGAGAGAGGAAGGGAGGGAGGAAGGGAGAGAGGGGGAGGGAGGGAGAGAGGGGGAGGGAGGGAGGTTGGCTCTTAAAGTACTTTTCAGTACAACATTACTTTTTTGGTCTTTTTGAGACAGGGTCTTCCAGTAGTCCCAGCTGGTCTGGCACTCACTATGTAGACCAGGCTTCAATCTCATAGAGATCCACCTGCCTCTGCCTCCTGAGTGCTGGGACTAAAGGCATGCACCACCACGGCCTACAAGATCACTTTAATCAGGAAGACACTGGTGTAAAGTGCTAGAATGAAGAACCTAAGGGCTTGAAGGTGCCAAAGAAATGCTGAGAAGATGGAAATACTAATTATTCTTATTTGTTCGACATATCATATATATATATATGTTGAAACATACTATGTCTTACGTATAAATTACATGATCAAAAATTTTAAAGATCAACTACTAATCCCAAAGCAAACCACGACAAATACCTCCCTCCCCAAAGCCTCTTGATGTTTGTTTCACACACAAGAAATGACTAGTAGGATCTAATGTCCAGCTTATTCATATTAATTCAGCTATTACAGAATGTGTATGTGCATATACATTTGTTATGTGTAAATGTGGATGGATGCATGCCATAGCACATGTGTGCAGGTCAGAGGGCAACCTCCAGTGTCTGTTCTCACCTTTACCTTGTCAAGGACAGGGTCTCTTTTTGTTTTTCTGCTGTGCACTCTAGGCTACCCTTGGGGGACTTTCCTTTCTCTGTCTCCCATCTCCTAGAAACGCTGGGATTAAAGATTCTCGCATTATGGGTCTGGCTTTTACATGGGTTCTGATGATTCTAGCCCAGGTCTTCACACTTGAACAGCAAGTGCTTTTACCCATTGAGCCACTGCTCCTGCACAGTAGAACTTTTTTATAGCTCATGGTCTACTAGGATCAATCAGATTTGATTATCACTTTATTTACCTTTTACCTGTAACAATTCTGACCGTTTTGTTTTTATGGCATTGACTTTAAGTCCAAGTCAATTCTTGATAAAATGTTTAAATTTACTTCGTCATTTCCTCATGATGGCATTTCACTGATTTCTCTAAGACCTAGAGTGACTAACCTAAAAGCATACTGTTGTTGAGCAAATACAGTTCAGTGACTGAAATACTCAGAAATCGAGTTTGGAATAGCATTTGAAGAATGTTCACAGACATGGGTGCGTTGGCAAGTGTGCCGTTCCCATTTTACTCTGTTCAGAGATAGCACCCAGGAATTTTAAGCAAAGCCAGATGTTTGAATCCAAAAGAGATACTCTAGGCTTGAGCTAAGGGCGTCTAAGTGCAATGATTAGAAAGTGCTATCCTTTCCCTAGGAAACTGAAGGCAGAATCTTAGAGAATCTTTCACTCACTCCAGTTTTCATTGGTTAGGAGACTGTACCAGCACTTCTTGGCAAGGTAATTAATACTGGGTTGAGGTTAAGGGGTTTTTGTTTTGTTTTTGCAGGAGGGGAACTAATTGGTCTCTGTTTGCTTTTGGATAGTTCTGTGTCATACAAACCAGTAGCTCTGGCCTTAATCTGCCAGTATTTGCTGAGACTAACTGCCTTGAATGCTAGGCTATAGCTGATATATTGAGGGTTCTATAAGATGCCAACTTTCTTTTTTAAAAAAATATTTTATTTATTATTTTATTTTATGTGCATGAGTATACTGCCTGCAAGCATGTAAGTGCACACGACATGCAATGCCCATAGAGGTCAGAAGAGGGCATTGAATCCCCTGGAACTGGACTTGCAGGTGGTTGTTAGCCACCATGTTGGTGCTGGGACTTGAACCCGGGTCCCCTGCAAAAGCAGCCGGTGTTCTTAACTGATGAGCCATCTCTCCAGCCCCCATGACACCGAACTTTCTTTTAGAAAGCAAGTTTACAAGGAGTAGGTGCTGAGCAACCTAACTCTTACCTCTGCCTTTGATAATTATGACAAGGATAATCAAATCCATTTAGTATATTTGACTGAATGTTTTTGCATGTTGTTCCTGTGACATCATTTAACAGTAATATCAAATTGTCCCAGTACTGATGACAAGAAGCTGATTTTACGTGTGAGCTTTATATGTACTCACTAATTGAACACACCTTCATGTAAAGGCAACATAAACACTGAAGTCTATAAGAGAATTGACAATAAAGACCCTAAATTTTAATTGACATTCCTTTTTATTTTGTCACTATTTTTCTACAGTTGAAAAAACTCACTTTTCCATATTCAAATGTTCAGCCTCTGAAATCTGTTTATCTTTGTTTCATTCTAGTAAGACACCTTTAGATTTTATATTAAGATGATTGATAATTATGACAAGGATAATCAAATCCTTTTAGTATATTAAGATATCTTTTTTTAATTAAAAAAATCAAGTTATCAATTACCTTGCACAACCAAATGCCATTAGTCGATATTTATTATTTACTGCTACACATGTTCCATCAACAACATCTTGTGGCCAAACTCCATGAAGTTGCTAAAAAAGAAAAAAAAAGTTAAGGCTTAAAACGTCCCCCAAATTGTAGTTTAAATAATTCTCTTTCAATAAACATTCAGTTTAATAAGGTTTAACTTGGAAATATCTCATAAGGACTGTCATATGAATATTTTCCCTTAAAATGTCAAACCTTTCATTAATTAGCCCAAAAACCTCAGTGCAGTGCTAATCTATCATATACTTACAGATGTATATTTCATTATAATGAAAACATTTTGCTTTTCTGTGGTACTAGTTATCAAATCCAATTATGCTATGAATGCTCTCTCTCTCTCACTATACTATACCCAGCTCTAAAATATAATCCTTGGGGCTGGAGAGCTGGCTCAATGGTCAAGAGCACTGACTACTCTTGCAGAGGGTCCTCATGCAATTCCCAGCAAACACATGATGGCTAACAACCGACCGTAACTCTAGTTCCAGGGGATCTGCCACCTTCTTCTGACCTCTGTGGGCAATGCACAACACGGGTGCACTTACCTACATGCATACAATACATCTATACACATATAAAATTTTTTTTAAATATTAAAAAATAAGTAAAACTAAATGCAAACGTTTTAGAAACAGAAACAGTGTCTCATTACTCACTATTAATACACTGATTCCCAGAGCAAAATTCTACTGCTTGGTTAGTACAAAGCAGGGAATTTATTTGGTTTATCATTTAGAAGCAACTTAGTATTTGTGAATTGCTTACTTTTCTCTAATTATGATAATATAGTTGGCAGCACTGTTTCTGGTAGCTGACATAACAGCTCATGTCTACTTTCATTTCCTCAGAAAACTATCTGATATTTCCAAATTTTAGTCTTCTTATCTGCCAATTACTTCTAAGAGTAGCTCAGAGATTAAATGAGAATGTAATATGCCAGTTAGTATACTGCTTAACATTCAACAAGTTAGAGAGTCATTAAATAACATTATTACTCTTTTCATGTACTATTTAACCCCATATATAGATATAGAAGGAATTTTAACTTGGTTGTTGTTACTACTTGTCAAAATATACGTAGCAAAAGCTAAGGGTGTGTGGTGCAGTGGTAAAGTGCTTGCCTAGCATACACTGAGGTCCTGGACTCAATTCTTTTGTAAAAATATTTTATTTAGAGGCTGGAGAGATGGCTCAGCAGTTAAGAACACTGACTATTCTTGCAGAAGACCCGGGCTCGAATCCCAGCACCCACATGGCAGCTAACAACTGTCCATAACTCCAGTTCCAGGGGATCCAACAGCATCTTCTGTCTTCCTTGGGCACTGCACGGCACGGGTGCACTTATCTACATGCAGGCATAACACTCATACACATAAAATAAATAACATATAAAAATATTTTATTTATTTTTATTTTATGTGTGTAAGTATTATGTCTGCATGTGTGTAAGGGCACCGTGTCATGCAGTGTCCACAAAGGACAAAAGAGGGTGTCGGATCCCTTGGAACAGGAGTTATGGATGACTGTTAGCCCCGATGCGGGTACTGGGATTCGAACCCGCGTCTTCTGCTCTTAACCGCTGAGCCATCTTTCCAGTCCCTGGTCTCAATTCTTAAAAATAAAATAAGGCAAAGGTCATGACTGCTAACAATTTAGTAGTAATCACAAAAAGAACACCATAATGCACAAACACACACACACACACACACACACACACACACACGCATGCACACACGCACACACATACGCACACATATCAGAAGCTGGCAACTTTCAATGCCCCTTCTAGACATCTTAGGCTAACCAAAACAAAACCTCACTGTCAGAAAATAATAATTCAACTTTATTTTGGAACTCTGTCACAGCAGCAAAATCAATGTGTTTACCGTCTAAACATCAAAAACAGAGAAGTAAAAAGATTCCTTGGGATGATGAAGACGAGGAGGAGAAGGAGGAAGAAGGAGGGGGAAGACAAACTACAATGTTTGCTAAAAGTATATCGTAGTAAGCAATCAGTCTGGAGACGAAGTCAAATTTGGAATAGTCCAAAACGTTCTAAGAGAAACTTCTTAAAGAAGATAAAATGGAATCCTGATGATTTAAAAGAACAGAGAAGATATTTACATAACTGACTACTTTGGGTTAAGTGGTAAGTACATAAAGAGAAAGCAAATGTCTCATTTGAGCTGACAGTTCATTAATTAAGTGCTGCCAAGAAAGCATGACAACTTGAGTCTGATACCCAACACCCATGTAAAAAGTTGGGTATGGTGGTATGTGTTTGCAAATGCCAGGGCTGGGAGGCGAAGATAGACCTTTGAGACTTGCTGGCCAGCTAGGCTAGTTTACTCTGGCCAGTCAAGACTCTGTCTCAAAAAACAAGTGGACAGTGACTGGTGAATGATAGTCAAGGTTGTCCTCTGACTTCTACACACAGGCACCTGCATATATACAACCTCCTGTATACATATGTGTACCTGTACACACATGAACATGAACATATTCAAACACACACATACTCAGAGTAAGCAAACATAAAGGACAAAACAGTAGTGAAACTCTGCACGAAAGGAAAAAGTAATCATAACATACTACACAGTTCAGTATTAACAATGTTTATATACTAACATATAAACAATGGCTAGTAATCTCATTAAAACAATTAACTTCACTGGGAACACATTATGAGTGCTAGGATCAGGAAGGTTTGAAGTAAATGGTAATTTTCCACAGAATTAAGTCAGTAACAAAATAATTCTCTATATAGCTTGACTAAAATTTTATGAATTAAGAAAACAAAAGATTTAATAACAGAGTAAAATTAATAAATGAAAAATAATTCAATGTGCATAATCCATACCTCTGCAGTAAATCTACTTGATACTGGTGTAATAAATCCAACTTTACCATCATTAAATACAACGGCAAATCCATCAAGTGTGGCACAGTATTCCATATCTTTGATGTGCACATCTGCAAAGCCCAAGAATGAACCTACTGATGAAAAAATAAAGTAGGTTATAATAAGTTATCACCTCATATTTTGGTGTAGTACTACAATGTCAAGTATGCCGGGCGTGGTGGCGCATGCCTTTAATCCCAGCACTTGGGAAGCAGAGGCAGGCAGATCTCTGTGAGTTCAAGGCCAGCCTAGTCTACATAGTGAGTTCCAGTACAGCTGGGGCTATAGGGAGACCCTGCCTCAAAAAGACCAAAAAAAAAAAAAAAAAAGCCAAGCAAACAAATATTTAACAACTTGTTCTACCACACGTAGAAAGTATAATTACCTCTAGATGACTGTAGATCTACTGAAAAAGGTACTGTGGAAAGATTAATGGCTTTCCTTCCATTTGTCATTCCTTCCCAATGAATAAGATGAAGAAGTCCATCAGACGTAGCAACCAGAAGATCTTCCAGCACAGACTGCAAACTGTAGGGCAGTAAGCAATTTAAATCAATCCACTTTTAAGGCAGCACACTAGGAAAGCAGGGGGTATATGAATAGAACTGCTCTAAAAAATGTTTCTACAAGGCCAGTGCGTAAGGCAGGAGGACTTTAAGTTCAAAGCCAGGCTGGTCTACATAGTGAGTTCCAGTCCAGTCAGGATAACAGTGAGACCCCAGTACCCCCAAACAAAGCTAACTAAAACAGAAAGAGATAATAAAAAAGATAAAAGGAAAATGCTTCTACAAAGATCATGGAACCCTTACAGAACATCACCTGTCTACAGTGTAGCTGTCTAGCAACTTTAGGTATAATTTAATCTAGAATCAGAAATTTTGAGAGAAATAAGACTGGACAGCCAGACTCACAGACTAGATAAAGTGGGTTAAAAACTAGAAACGCTAATAAATAAATACTTAAAGGGGCTAGAGAGATGGCTCAGTGGTTAAGAACTATGGCTACTCTTCCAGGACCCAGGTTCAGTTCCCAGCACCCACATGATGGCTAACAACCATCCTTTAACTCCAGTTCCAACACTCTCTTCCGACCTTTGGGAGTATTGCACGCACATGGTGCACTTACATACATGTAGGCAAAACACTCGTACACATTAAAAAAATAAATAATTAAATGTTCACCTGTACAATCTAACAGTAGTCACTGCCTAGAGGTAGTGATCATATACTTAAAAATTACTAGTCTTCATAATCTTTATATTATAATAAACAAAGCTGCAACAACTGACCAGACATATGAACAAGAATATGTGAACCAGAGGAAAAAGAAATATCCATTAAAATAAATAAATAGACAATCCTAATATTAGAATCAACACAAAATGATTTAAAATAACTATGATAAACATGACAAAGAATCTACCTGAGGGCTAGGGAGATGGCACAGTCAGTAAAGCACTTGCCCTGTAAGCCTGAGGACTTGAGTTCAGATCCTCAAAACCCATTTAAAAAGCCAAGTGCAGTGGGACATTGGTAATCCTGGTACTAGGGAGTGGGGAGGGCAGAGATAAGTGGTCCCCAAAGTTCACTGGCCAGTCAGTCTAGCTGTACCACTGAGCTCCAGGTTCAGTGAGAGATCCTGTCTCAAAAAATATGATGGAAGGCTAGGTGTGGTGGCGCACATCTCTAATCCCAGCACTGACAGGCAGAGTCAGGCGGATCTCTTTGAATAAGGTCAGCCTGGTCTCATAGTGAGTTCCAGATCAGCCAGAGGTACATAATGAGGCTCTGTGTGAAAAAAAAGAAAGATGGAAAGAGAAAGACACCAGATATCAATCTCTGGTTTCCACACACCACACACAAAATAATCTACATGAAAAGTTAGACACCGCATTCACTTCATTTCATTAAAAGTAAACAAAGTTGTTAAAACAAAGGCTGATATGGGCATTAAAGTAATAAATATTTCTCCATTAAGGCTGGAAAATGGGTCTTGCCCCAAGTCACCCAATTGCCACTAATGATTAATTAAATTTTTAGTACAAATATCAAAACCAACAACTTAATGTATTTCAAGCTGTACTGGTTCATCCTTGATTTTAAGTACATACAAATACACATAAACATATTCAGGTATGTTCTGAAATAGTCTCTTCCCTCATTGGCTTTATGGGCTATTAAACAGGTATCTTTTTTCTAAGATGCATATATTTATGACTTGGGCTCTAAACTAAGTTCTGAAGGATCTAATATGCTATGAAGAGATACGATGTTTATTATATGCTGCCTTGTATTACTTTGAAGTAGAACAGTGTTTCAGATCAACCAAATATTCTTTTACATATTGTATGAATTATATAATTCATAAACCCACAAAATGTAATTATCAATACATTTAATATTTCACTAAACTACATTGTATAGTACCCCAAATGGAAGAGGCTATGGAACAAATTAAGACATTTTAAATTTAGAAAGAGTATTTTATATTTATAATTAATACTCATTATATTACATATTTTAATCTTTTACACATTATATTCAATTAATAACAAAGGATGGAAGCTTACTACTAGTCTATACTTTTATCAAAAAAGGTAACTATTTTTGCTCCTATAAGCAACATTAGAACCATTATTCCTAACTTTAATTGACTTACATTTCTGGTGATAGTAGAAACATAGCTGGTTATAAAATCAATGTCTTCTCATTGATTTCACAACTACATGAAATTCCAATCATAATTCCATAAGAATAGATTAGGCATGCTAATGGCATTGCTCTGAAATATAACTCTTTCTTTGGAAGTTTGAGAGAAACCCCAGAGATTTCTAACCACCTAATATTTCTAGGACCTATTATTAAGTTAAATTCACACAAGTTGGAAGAAAACTTGCTCCCAACCCCCCGCCCCCTTGGAGGTGCTAGAGACTATACCCTGGGCCCTGAGCACAGCAAACACAGGCTCTAGTGCTGAGCTACACTCCTAGCCCCAGAAATTTTTATTTAAAAGGCTTTAAGTCGCACTCTCCCTCACCCAGCAGCAATCAGTCTCAAATAGTTCTCAATCTAGTGCTGGCCCGCCACATATTTCTCAAGTCCCCTTTGGGCCCTTGTTTTATTGAGCTGACATGGGTCCTGTGCTTGATGCCACCGCTGTTGCAGGCTCACATGAGCAAGCCTAAAGTGGCCTGGAAGCCTCCATCTCCCTATGTTCAAGAACCAGTCCTAGCTCTTACAATCTTTCCACCTCCTATTCTGCAATGGTCCCTGAGCCATGGGTGGGTGACGTTCCATATAGGAGTCCCATCCTACACTCTACATTCTTATTCTCCAAAACATGGCCAGTTGTGGCCCTCTGTGTACATTGCACTCTGCTGTACATGGATGCCTCACTGGTGACAGATGAGGGGTGCATTAGCCCTCTTGCTATCCCTTATTCCACTATGTTCCATGAGCCTTGGTTGTAGAGACTGGACTACAGATGTGTTACCTAGTACTAGGCATCTCCCAGGCATATATTCTCTGTGCCTGACCAGATGTGCAAATCTGCAGTAGCCTCCATCGGTTGCAAAAAGAAGCTTCTTTGATGAAAGCTGTATGGCATGCTTGTCACTCTAAGGGAGGTCTCTTCTATCTGGCACTGTGTTCCCTGCCAAGCAGCTCCCAGGTATACATACGCATTAATGTTCAGACACTCTATATGCATTTCTCATAGGGTTTCTAAGTCACTTTTCCCTCGAGGTTTCCTAGTCCTCTGAGATTCACTCATCTCCACTCTTTTTCTCTCCCATCCAGCTTCCCTCCTCCCTCCCTCCCTAGTCACAGTACCCACTGGATGGGCTGACTAGATTCCAGTGGGCCCATTTACACTGAAGGACATTTGGGTACAAACACTTGAATGAATAGGACTTAGTATGTATGGCACAGTGCATAGGTTTCAATTGGGGGATAAGGGGAGTCATGGATGGGGGAAGGGGGTCTGGATTTGAGTAGGAAATGTATGAAATTTAAAAAGCTCAAAAAAAAAAAAGTTACAGGGCTGCCTTCCACCACGATCAGCTACAGACATACTGATGCCTGCAGGGCAGTCAGCCAGAGAGCCAGAAGCTCACCAGAAGCCTAACAGAGCCCAATGTCAATGTCAGAATCTTACCATGCACACACACTGCCACCACTGCCCAGGGACCCACCTCTGCCTTCCATTAGACCTTCCTCCATTCTCCTAGGTCTTACATACTACACACATGCACACATGCTACCTTTAGTAGTCTTGTCTGGTTATAGACCACAGAGATTAAGAAAATATCATCTAGTGGCCTTGCCATCTGTCTTTCTCTTCTCGTACTGTGGATGCTTCTTTGCACCCATCAGTCTTGGGCCCACGGTCTTGAAACCAAGAAACATAAAGTTACAGAGCTCTGATGAAAACACATTTGAAGCCAATGTAGAAATTGCTAAACAATCTGTGGCCATTAAGACCATGCTGCAAGATTTGGGAATGGATGATGAAGGAGATGATAACCATGTTCTTCTACCAAATGTCAATGAGGCAATGCTTAAAAAGGTCATTCAGTGGTGCACCCAACACAAGGATGACCCTCCTCCTCCCAAGGATATTGAGAATAAAGAAAAGTGGACAGATGATATCCTTGTTTGGGACCAAGAATTTCTGGAAATTGACCAAGGAACACTTTTGAAATTTATTCTGGCTGAAAACTACTTAGATACCAAAGGTTTGCTTAATGTTACATGCAAGCCAATATAAAGTGGAAAGCTTCTGAGCAGATTCACAAAGCCTTCAAATACCAAAATTGAATTTACTGAAGAGGAGAAAGCCCAGGTGCACAAAGAGAGCCAGTGGTGCGAAGCACTGTGCCCGACACCGTAACACTATGAGGACTGCTCCAATGTTAGCTGCACTGCTGTTTATAATTGTTAATGTTAGATGAACAGTAGACAAATGCGGAAGCAATCAGCTGTGTTAGTGTATGTCCTCAGTGCATGTGTAGTTCCAGTATACATCCTATGCTGGAGTCACTTCTATGAGCAGAAGTTTCTTTTTTTTCTTTACTCTGAATAAAACTGAACTATGGTTCTCCAGACAGTGGCTTTTCTTCTTTCTGTAAAGTGATTTCTACCTTTATTGTCCAGTTAACTTCATGAACTTTTCAAAGTTGGCATTGTAAATACAACAACTTTAAAAAAAAAGTATTTTGTAATAGGATTTAAAAAAAAAAAAAGGCTTTCTTTTTCTATCTTATTTCCATGTACTACACAGCTTTACCATGAGATGGGGGCAGAAAGCCAAATTTGCATTATTTCACCTTACAGGTACCAAGGTACTCAAAATTCTTTCTAAATCATATTACATCCTTTTAAAACTTTAACCGTGTGTGTGTGTGTGTGTGTGTGTGTGTGTGTGTGGCATGTGTACACATATAGAGGCCAGAGGAGGAGATAGAGTGCCCTGTTCTATCACTCCACCTTATTCCCTTGAGGGTCTTTTACTGAACTTAGAGCTAGGCTGGAAGTCAGAAATCCCCAACAATCCTCTTCCCTGCAGACCACAGTGCTGAAGTTACAGGACTGGGTGTAGCTATACACAGCTTTGTAAGAGGGTGCTGAGGATTTGAACTCAGCCTCATGCTTGTGCAACAAGTGCCTCCCTGAACTATTTCCTAGCCCTCTCAAATCACTTTCTTAAAAAGCCATACATACTGAAGTGGGCACTAAGGATTCAAACTCAAGTTTGAAGCAAGTGCTTCATGCTTGTGAAGCAAGTGCTTACTCACTGAGCCATCTCAAGTCACATTCTTGGAAAGCCTTTCAAGTCAAAGTAAATAAAAGTTAACCTAAGTATCCTTTGATCCACCTTTTGATCACATTTAAGCAAATAACATTCTTTTCCATTAGAGTATTAAAGAATAAAAAAAAATGGACTAAACAAGGCAACGGCAATAGCCCACCATTTGCATACAAATTTCTGTAGTATATTCCAGTGTCGTTCTATATAGTATTCTAATAAAAGAAGTGGTGCTATAGAAGCTGTTTATTAGAACTATTAATCAGAAGGATTTTTAAAAATAGGAATCACATTTATATAGTTCAATAGATTAAAATTATAGTCATATAGCTCATTATTTTAAATTGTTTTACATTTATTTATTCGTGTATATGTGTACACATGTGCATGGGTGTGCAAAGTTGCATGTGTCAGAGGACAGCCTGTGAGAGTAGATTTTATCAGGTTTGGCAGCAAACACCTTTACCCACTGAGCCATCTTGCTGGTCTACAGCTCAGTATTTTTAAAAGGTACATAGTAAAAATTCTTTTTCCAAAACCTGTCTTCCAGTTTCCTATATATTCTTCTAGAACAACAAACTCCCAATACTATTACTATTCTCCCTTTTAAAAGTCAAACATCATTACATATTATATACTCATTCTTTTACTCAACAAGCTGGAAAGTCTTGTCAGCAAAGAGCATCACTGTTTCACAGCTGCACTTTGTTTAAATAAATCATCTTACATATATGCAATGGAAACAACTACATTAAATAACAAAATGTCAACCATGAAGCAAGTAAGAAAATAAAGTCAAAGGGCTGGGGAGATGACTCAGCAGCTAAGAGCACTGGCTGCTCTTCCAGAGGACCCAGGTTTGGTTCCCAGCACCCACAGGGTAGCTAACAACCATCAGTAACTCCAGTTACAGGTGATTCGACACCCTCTTCTGGCCTCCCTGGGCATTGCATAGACAGGTGCACTTACATACACGCAGGCAAAACACCCATATACATAAAATAAAAATAAAGAAAAGAAAGTCAAATTATAAGGTCACTTTAAAAAAAAGAAATCATTGGTTACAAATAGATTTTTGGTATTTTGGTATTTTTCACTGTCTGTTCATAAAACCTTTATTCACACTTAAATCAGAAAGCCTAATGTTCTTTCAAGTGTACATGTACTTCCAAGAAACTGATGAAGGTTGTGGAACCAGTTCCTCTTTTCTTCAACAGATGATTTTATCAGCATCTTTTTCATTATGCTATATCATTCAAACAATTAATATATAAATTTCAAATTAAAAGCAAAATTTCCTTTTTTAAGTAATTTTTTTGAGAATTGTATCTGAATCATTTCCCCCCTCCAACTCCTCCCATGGCTCCCATTGCCTCTCAATTTCTTGTTCTCTTTTTTGATTATTATTGTTACATATATATACACATATTTATAAATACACACACACACACACACACACACACACACACACACTCTGCACTGAGTTCATTTAGTTATGTACATGTGTTTAGAGCTAATCCCAAGTGGTCAGCCCAGCCAGTCCCCAGAAAAAACTTTCCCTTCCTCAGTACCCACTGGCCTGTAGCTCTTCACCTAGAAGTGGATGCAGTGAAATTTCCCTCATCCACATTAGCATGTCAACTGGCTTTGTCATTATGTGGATCTTGTTAGGCTACCAAACTGTGAAGATTTCATAGATGCAGAAAAGCAATTTTCTTGTCACTCATGTGATTAACAACATGGTCTTTTGTCTACATGGTCTTTTGTTATCACAAAGTACCAAACTTAACCAAAGTACTGTACCTTGTGACAGGTGCTTGCAAATCCAGTATTTTCTTCATCTCTAAATTTAATGCTGGGGCACAATGTTCTTCCTTAAAATGGGGTATCCCCTTCATTTGTGGACTTCCTCTAAAAGAAATAGCATAGGATTAAGACAAAAATATTAAATTTGCCTCACTCTTTAACTACTAGACACCCAATTAAATAAACATAACCAAACTTACAAATAAGGTGTCCATTCTTTAGACTGACAAATGAAAATCAAACTTCAATTCCATTACAGTAGACACATCTGTATAACAAGTGGATACAAGTAAGCTTGACTAATAACTTGTGTTGGGCAAGTAAGAGGGAGGGAGAAAAACACAGGGGGAGAGAAGCGGGGGAGTGAGAACAAGAGAGAGAACACCTAAAATAAAGACCTAAAATAAAGGTGAACCTTCAAAAGAGCCAATAATATATTTTGGGGATTTTTATTAATTTATTTTTATTTTATATGTATGAGTGTTTTGCCTGCATATGTCTAAGTATATCTACACAGATCATAGGAGGTCAGATGAGGGTGTCAGATGCCCTGGAACTGATGTTAACAACTGTTAGCCACCGGTGCTGGGAATAGAACCCAGGTCCTCTGCAAGAGCAGCCAGTGTTTTTTAATCACTGAGTCATCTCTCCAACCCCCAAGAGGCATTTTTTTAAAAAAATGATTGTGAGCTCTTTCCAAGCTGGGAAACAATAGAAGAAATATATCACTCCACAGACAGTGTATGTTAATTCATTTTACTTTATTCCACATCCCATCTTTGATTCCTATCTTTGGCTCTCTATCAGAAGTAATGTCAGATTCATGGATGTAATTAGACATTTCATAAATGACTTGGAATTCTGTAACAAAATGACTTTTTTTTTAATTCCTAGTGATTAATAGCTGCACACCAAGAAACTGAGTTGCTGTGCACACCCCTCAGGACTATAGAACTATCTTGAATTCTTTATCTCCAAGTGGCATAGGTGTATGCTATCATTAAATGACCATTTTTCCTCATTGCCTGCCTTGGGGTCTAATGGCTACGTATCTTTTGCTCACAACTATCAATACTGTCAACAACTGCCCAAAATACCTCTTTTTCCAGTCACCTACAATCCTAGAATTCAGTCTATTAATACCACTGAAGTTATGTTCAAAGTACTGAACAAGTCCAATATAGCTTTTGAGGTTTCTGGGTTTTATGATAATTACTTTGCTGCTCAACAACCTTTGCAGTTTAGTTTTAATAGTGAATTGATTCTTGTGTATAAGCTCGGTGGTGGCTTATTGTCATCTTGTCCTGCTACTGTAATAAGCAGGAATACTTGATCCCTTCTATGTCTGAAGGGCTAAGCTAGCTGATACTTAACGACACAGATTTTTATATATAACTAATATGTTTGGTTAATGCAACAGAATTTTCGATTTTTTTCTAAAAAGAGCGTGAATAATTAATTTACTGGAGAAACACTCAAAGCGATAATCATACTATTTTGTGGTCAATTTCCTGAGACATTTTCCAGTTATAAATAGTTTTAAAGTTAATTTCATTTTCAAAGAATATTAAAATTAAATAGTACTGGAAGACTTATGAAAAAAAAAAGGAGTAGTCGCTGAAGATTTTGCTAAGAACAAGCCACTCCTAAATTAAGTTCTTGTTAAAATGGAGACAACCAAAAGAATGATCAGTATTTGGAATTCACTTATGTGTCTTTAAAACAATGTATCACCCTGAGTATCTTAAAGCTCTCCCCACTCACCTCTTTGAGATAGGCAACAGGTGTCCCTATGTAGCCCAGGTCAGTTTTAAATATGGAATTCTTTTGTCTCTACCTCTCAAGTGTTGTCATTTTCTGAGTGATTTGTGTGTGTCTTTTTTTTTTTTTTTTTTTTTTTCTTTGATAATTTCATGTATTTATATATGTTGCATTCTGGTCATTTTCACATTACCTTCTTTCATTTCCTCTCTCCTACTGAAACCCTTCTTCCCCTCAAGCCCCTTCTTATGTTTTTTTAAAAAATTATTTGGTCTTTTCTTTTTTTTTTTTTTTAGTCTTTTTTGAGAGAGGGTCTCCCAGTAGCCCCAGCTGTCCTGTAACTCGCTATGTAGACTTGGCTGGCCTTGAAATCAGAGAGCTCCGCCTGCCTCTGCCTCCTGAGTGCTGGGATTAAAGGAGTGCGCCACCACACCAGGCTTCTATTTTTTATTTTTAATAGGTTCTAAACTTTCAGAATAATACTCTCCATAAGTATGTGAACCTACATCACTGTTTGCACTGAACACTTGACATTTTCAGTCTAGTGAGGTCTTTAGTGTAGGTCTAGGATATTCACAGTAGGTTTCCTTAATATGTTAATAAGGTTTGTGATTTCTGGTAATCTCTTTCTGGAATTCTTGCCAGGTTAGATACTGAATCTCATATCAACTTCTAATTTTCTGTTTTTCTCTCTTATTTTTGCCTTTTGTCTTTTAACCATGCATAGTTCCTTAAATGTTTCAAAACTCTCATGGAATTTTAGTTTCCCAAACTTTCTCTAACTCACTGCCCCATCTCTCCTTAAGATATCGTGTTCTGTTTCACTAGGCAAATATATCTGTCTGAGGTGGTCAACTGCCATTTCCTTGAAATGCTTCTCTGCATCTCTTTTCCCCTTTAAGTCCCCCCACCTTTTCTATTGTAAGTTTTATTCTGGAAACTTTCCAAGTGACTAATAATCCTCGGGTCTTTATTTTTAAAAAGTTAAAGACTGGTAGGTTGACCAGACACCAAGTGATAGATTCACACCCAAGAGCATTTGGGAAACACAACTGACGACAGGCCCTTTAAAAAAAAAAAGAAAAATAATAATAGAGGACATGAAGCTAGAGGGAGTAGTAAAGGTAGGGTAGGGGTCTGAATATGATCAAAATACACTATGAAATTCTCAAATCGGTCAAAGTATTTTATTTTTTATTTTTATTTTATGTATCAGTGTATTGCCCATATGTATGTAAGTGCACCGATGTCATGCAATGCTCACTAGCGGTCAGAAGAGGGTGTCGGATCCCCTGGAACTGGAGTCACAGATGGTTATTAACCTCCATGTGGGTGCTGAGAGTCAAATCAGCAGCACTGATTTGAGCAGCCAGTGCTCTTAACTGCTGAGCCATCTCTCCAGCCCCAAAGTTGTTGGGTTTTTTTTTTTTTTTTCTAAGTTAGTAAGAATACTCTGGGTCTGCAGGTAAGTTTGCCAACTGTCAGACTTCTGCCTAATGGTTGGCTGCCTTTTTTCCTGAGGTCCTCAGATAATACTAGCTATTAAATAACTTTTTCTAGAGTGGTTCAGTTTCTCCAGGAAGGATCCCTCAATTCTAGCAGAGGGCTTACACTTTAAGGAGTGGGGTGAGGCTTGTGGAACTACTGTTTAGAATGACAAGTCTCACTATCACCATCTCTGCTTGACCATGTCACTTCTGGACTACTTACTGGTTGTCAACACTTCCTTGAGCTCAACCAGACCCTGTATTTCCTGTATCCTGTGAAGTGCAAAGGGATCCTGATTCTGTATTTATATTTTTTCAAGGAATCTATGGCTCTTACTTCACTTTGGGTGTAGCTACTACTCTGTGGTACTAGTCTAATTTCTGAGTCTTCTGGGGTTGCAGGTAAAATGAGGTGATTTCTGCCAATATTTTCAGGCAATCAGTTTTATCTTCCAGTAACTTACTCTCTTTCTTCCAATTTTTAGCTCAAAGGTTAGTTAGAAACATTTTCTAGCTTTCATTAAAGACAGAAATATTATTTCAAATTGTTGTCTGGTTGATTTAAGAGCCTTTCAAGATCACCTACCTTAAAATGAAAACCCCAAGTTTAAATTCTTTTATTTATTAGAGCTGACATAACAAATTTAAGACAAATTTAAGTAAATCTTTATTTCTCAATGACGTCTATTATAAAACTACAGATAAAGTAATAAGTGAGAGAGCTGACATTTGAACTTGTGGCTTTGATCATAGGCTCTAAGCAACTAAACAAAGATTAAGATGAATACTGAAGAATGGACAGGGGTAACAGAGGGGAGCAGAGTATAGGTTAATTGGGACACAGTATCCTTGTCACATCTAAGCACACTGAAAAACTGGTTTCTTGCTTACTTAACGTTATGAATAGCTAGTATGACTTACTTTAGTACCAAATACAATAATAAAGGATTTGTGCTACATTGAGGAAGAATTTAAAAGCCAGCATTCAATATACCATACTGTTTTCAAGCTATACCATAGAGATTTAGCTTAACCTAATTGATACTGCATACTAAATCAGTTAACTGACAGTTGTTGAATTTTTCTACAATGAAAACCAATACATAAACTACTGTCTAGCTTTTAGAGTGCCAGAAGGTGCTACGCTGGTGGGGGAGAAAAGGCATCAGTAGTCCTACCCAGCTGTGAACAGACCCTGTATGCTACACAACTGAACTGCCAGGCACAGTGTGCCTCCACTGGTGCAACAGTGGCATGCCTTTTCTGGGGGTAACCAACTATGTTCTGGCTGGATCTGAGGCCCACTCTGAAGCTACTGCTGCTACTTTCTAAATATTTGTTTATACCCATAAAATAGCTCTCAACTTTGGTCAGAAAAGCCTTGTTTTGCAGTGGATGGCTGTTACAGCAGACCCATAACTGGTCAAAGTGCTGAGCCCTAAACAAGACATCTCTATCTCCCTCTCCAAATCTTGGGAGATACTAAAGAAGAGTGGGTAGAAAAATTGTAGGAGTTGGAGGATGGAGAAGAGCTTCATGCAAAGCTGTCCAGATATGACATAAGTTATTGCACTCATTAACTCAGCTGTGGTGGTTACCCACATGAAATTGGGCCTATCAACATTCTGTCATGGATGGGGAAGGGCTATGATAACCCCACCTGTAGCTAAGATGTTGGCAGTTCATGGCTGCTGGGGCAGTAAGAGATTTTCTTCAGCATTGCAGCCACTGGTAAGTTGTCTATGCTCTTATAAATCACCACACATTCATGCTCATGCAAGCAACTCTAAGTAAACTCAGGGAGTCATAAAAAAAATAAATAAATAAAAGAAGGGAGAGAGGGAAGGAGGGAAAAGCATAACAGAAGGAGTTCTAATTGGGAAGAAAGGGTTGAGCCAGAGGGGGACAGAATAAGAGACTGAAAAGGTTTGTGAAGATGATCAAAATATATTACATACATGTGTAAAGTTGTCAAAAGTTAAGTTAATTTTAAAAAGACTTGTTGCAGCCAGGCGTGGTGGCGCACGTCTTTAATCCCAGCACTTGGGAGTCAGAGGCAGGCGGATCTCTGTGAGTTCAAGGCCAGCCTGTGAGTTCCAGGACAGCTGGGGCTACAGAGAGACCCTGTCTCAAAAAGACCAAAAAACAAACAAACAAACAAAAAAACACCAAAAAACAAAACAAAAAAAACCTTGTAGGAACAACATTGTGCAAACCAACATACTATATTACTATATAGTATAATGGGAGTCCCAAAGGCATGGAAAGAGGTAAATAAGAGCAGGAAGAATATTCAAGAAAATGATTGAAAAATGTCTAAATTTAATTAAGATAGAAATCTAAACATCCAAGAAACTCAAGAAACTCTAAGTAGGATAAATTTGAAAAGACAGAAACTGAGGTATATAACTATTATAGAGAATTCTAGAAGCACCAAGACCAAGATAAGGGAGGTAGGGAGAGAAGACACAGACACAGGCAGATCCTTGAGGCTCATTGGCCAGCCAGCCCAGCACATCCCAGCCCAATCAAAAGAGCTTCAGGTTCAGTCAGACACCACCTCAATAAAGGTGGAGAGTGATCAGGGAAATATGTCAACACATACAGCCACTCTACCAAGTGCATACAATACTATACACACATAACACATCACATACACAAAATGTTTTAAAAAACAAATTTGAATAGATATATATAAAACAATGCACTAAAACAACAGAGGATAACCAACTAAAGTCAAGAGTTGGCTTTTCTGGAAACATTACTGTTCTGGTTAGTTTTGGTTACCTTGATACAAATTAGAGACACTTGGGAAGAGGGACCCTCAGTTGAGGAAATGCCTCCAGTGGATTTGTCTGTGGCTGTCTGTGAGGCATTTTCTTAACTGATAATTAATAAGGAGGGCACAGTCCATGTGTACAGTGCTATCCCTGGGCAGGTGAGTCTGGAGGCCGAGGCAAACAGATCTCTGTGAGATGAAGGCCAGCTTAGCATACATGGAGTTCCAGGTCAGCTTGGTTTACATAGAGTTCCAGGCCAGTTGGCCATGGGGAGACCCTGTCTCGAAAAACAAACAAGCAAACATCTAGTAGAGGCAGGTTAAAAGGCAACATAGACAACAATGGCAAGTGCAATTTATTAAGAACTTTTCATTTGTTTTTCTCATTTTATAGATATACATAAAAATTACTGAAAAAGGACAGGAAGTAACTCAAAAAGTTGCTTTTCCAACTGACAGGAGAACTTATGAAAACCCAGTTGATTTGAAATGCCACAGTCCCCTTTTCCATGTTTAGTTATTTATTTTTTATTTGAAGTAGCAGAATTAAGCCCAAGAAACATGCAAGATGGCAAAAATGAAAGTAACCAGTTTGAAGATTTTGTTTTACACATGTATTCTGTATAAATGAAAATTTCCCAGTTTTCTATTCTAATGAGTGGATTGGGTATTTGTGTCAAAAAAGGTTAGTGAGAAATGAAATGCTTCTGTGGGGTAGATCAATTACTGCTCAAATTTGCAGTAGCCTTCAGGAGGGAGTAATTTCCCACGACTTTATTGAAGTCTAAACTCAAATTGCGGCATTGTAAAAATGTATCATAGAAAATGCAGAAACCCTGAAACCAAAAAATTAGGAAGACTGCCTTTAATGTATGTCAATCAAATATACTCTGAAGGATCACACCAGTGGTATGGTAAACTGCTACTACACAAACTACAGGCATTTGTTTGAACAAATCCTTTTATATAGGAACAAATCCTTTTATACAGAGATCTCAAATACTGCTAAGTGCCAACTAAACAAAACAAAAACAAAGCAGATAGCCTAATAGATTCGAGGCAGAGACAGAAACTCCAGGAGAGCAGTTAATTACAACCCAGTGTGGTGGTCACATGGTCATTATAGCACTTAGGTGAATGAGGCAGGGGAACTATGGGTGGGATGAGAGGGTAACCTGGGCTACATAGCAAGATCCTGTCACAAAATAAATAGTGTTGTTAATTATACAGTTTTCCTTCAAATCATAACTTACTTCAGGCCTATCTTTTCTTCCAAGCACATAACTCAAATGAAAACAAGTATTTTCCCCTGAAATACTATTTTGATTTGTATTTTCAAGACATTAATTCACTTGGCATTTGTCACTTTTCACTGCCACAAACTTTGCTATATATTTATTTTT
>NW_008354174.1:309979-342806 GCF_000622305.1 Nannospalax galili | reverse complement strand
TGTGTGTGTGTGTGTGTGTGTGTATATGTGTGTGTGTGTGTGTGTGTAGGTATTGTTGTAAATGTTTGGCAAGTGCTCTATTACTGTTATACCTGACTTCCATTCCTAACATTAACTTTATTTTATTAATACCTTAAGTCTCTTAAATATCAGTTTATAACAAATGCCTGGCAAATGATAGTGGGTATAGGATGATTCATTATGATAATGAACACAAATTCCATTCCAGACTTCCAAATATAATTCTGGAATGTGGTAGTTTTGATCTAGGGAGGTCTGACAGTCCTAGGTGAGCTTCAGGATTGAAAGGCTTTGGTTCTCCAAAATGGTTCTGAAATTTAGAATGTTTTCTTCCTCTATACCTCGTATTTCATCAGTTGTAGACAATTCAACCTAAGTTTCTTTTTATGGGATGGGATTTGTTTGGGGGTTGAATCCAGGACCACAAACATTACCACTCACCTACAGTCTTGTAATTATTTACTGATATGCCCATAATAATGGAAGAATTTCTGGATGGAACAAAATAATGGTATCTTAAATGTGCTTAAACATTTTGGAAATGACTGAAAATTGTTCAAGCTGGCTGCTGAGTATACAGGCAGTCATATTATTAGGCTAACAGAGTAAATGGTCCCAAACTATAACCTACAAAACAAACAAAAAGCTGAGCAAAATACATGAAACAACTAGAGTCAGCTGACAGTAGAGCAGAACTGTTACCATGAGTAAAAGCAAATGAAGCAAGAGGATTACAATTTCAAGGCCAGCCTGGGCTACATAGTAAGAACTTATTACAAGCAGACAGAAACTAAGCTTTCTAGCAAAAGCCACCTTCCAAACTACCATGTATGGTGGAAGAACCCAAGTATAGTATAGAAGTCTCACTCTGCTAAGGAGAAAAATTCAAGGAAGCAGAAATTTGTGGAGCAGAGTAACAGAAAGGTGGGTGGGAGTTACACTGAGAAAGAGCTCTAGAAATCTACATTTCCCTTCGCAACACTGAACATGAAGCCATGCTCACATATGCTAACACACTGAAGCCAGGCAAAGAATAAACCAATAGATTTTTGCTTCCCAGCTCATGAAGAGCTGGGGGACTCCAGTGCTGACAGGCTAGAGTGGAAAGACCTTGAAAGACTAGCATAAAATAAAGGCTAAATAAATTCATCTTTTAAAAGCACACAAACAAGCCTCAAAAAAAAAAAAAAAAAAAAAATCAAGAAACTCTCCAAGCAACCTGTTACCCACAACAAATCACTAGTCTTTAAAGGAAAACCACAACACTCTTCAAAGGAAAAATACAAATCAGACAATCAACAATGTAATACAATGTCCAGTATCCAAACTAAAATTTCTAGACATATGATATGATGCAGTAATTCAACACATAGGTATTTATCCAAGCAATGTAGCACAACTAGAGAATAAAATTACACTAGAATCTAAAAGACAAAGTTCACATTTTATTTTTTAACATTTTAAAAATAAAAGGTGTCATGGATTGCCAATGTAAAATTTTGCTTTGGAAGTGTACAAAGAATCAGTTATTTACAAATCCTATCTTTAAGTCTCTTGCTTTTGAAAAATAGTACAGACAGATATGACTAGATGAAGAAAAATTAGTAAACAAATTTTAACTTACAAGCATTGGAAAAATATAATTAATCAATAAAACTTGATTACTGAATAAATACAGGAGGTGAAGAGAAACAAAGAATCAATGTTTTTTATTTCATACAACTATATAAAAGACAAAGGCAACTGCAGTAAAGTTTAGTGAAGCAACAACATGCTGACATGGTGGAGCTTTTAAGTCTGATGAATTTGAGGCTGCCTATTGGAACATTTAAATGGATTTATCCTGGAAAGGCAAGCCTGGCACTCAAGAATATCGGAAAATAAACCTTACCTACATATGGAACAGTTAAAACACATGAGACACAGAACAAGGCACTAAAGAGCACTAAACTGTTTGGGTAATATAACTGAGGGCACTGATTTAAAACCACTGATAAAGTCATAGAATAGGTGGTATTAACTTCACTTACCCAATGAGCAAAACAGAACTTTAAAAAAAGGGGGGAGCTTAGGGCCAGCTGGAGCTACATACATAGTATATGTATAAAAAAAAAAAAAAAAAAAAAAAAAAAAAAAAAAAGAGGCAACACAACTGGTCCTGAAAACTAATGAAAGTCACAGGGAATTTATAGAAAGAAATGGCAAGTAAACTGTATGTTTAAAAATCATTTAGAGGTAAACTATAAAAGATGAATTTAAAAAATACAATAATCCAGGAGAAAAGTGAACAGATTCAAACTAAAGACTCACTGTTGGGTATCAGGATTCAATGAAACATATGAGGAAAAAGCATAAGATAGACTAAAGTGGATGTGGGAAACTGGGTATGGCGCGAATGAACTCAAGTATGTGGTGATACTATTTACAGAAGGTTCTATACTTTTCCAAGACTAAGTTACTCAAAAACCACAATGTAATATATTTCATTTTTATAGTTAATTAAAGAGTCATTCTTTCTTACGAATTATAAATCCTTTGCTGGATCCTACAATTTATTCATACTATTTTCTCCACTTTCTCACTTACCCAAAATGCTATTCCCCTGTGTGGCTACTGTGCTCCCTCACATGCTTTAAGATCCTTTTACATGCTATCCTCTCAGTGAGGACCATAAATAAATAAAGATTTTATTTCAAGCTATGGTTCCAGTCCTCATCCTTTGCTTTCTTTTCCTGTGTGCATACAATGTGTTATAACTGTTTACCTATTACTCTCAATCAGGCAAATGCAAACTATGTAAGCAGGCTTTTTTTTTACTGTGGTTTGGTTTGTTTTCTTTCCCCCTTCCATTGCTACATCTCTAGCATCTAGCACCTACAGTATTTTCTGGAGACTGACAAAACTCATTACTTCCAAGTAAACAGATGGATAGATGAAACTAAGATTCATAAGTTTTCACTGTGAGTATATATGCGTGATGATGTGATGTGATGTGATGTGTGTGTTCGTTCAAATGGGTGTACATGCAAGTGCACAAGCATGTGTGGAGGCCAAAAGTCAACAACAGGTGTCATCCACTTTCACTCTTCACATTACTTTTGAGACAAGGTCTCTCACTCAATCTGCAGTTCCCTGATTTTGAATAAGCCTGCTGGTCAATGAACTCCAAGTATAAGCCTGTTTCCCTCCCCGCTTCCAGCCCTGCCTGGGCTTATAGATAAACACTGTTGTACCCAGTCTGCTTGCCTGAGCGCTCTTTCTCCCTCTCTCCTCTCCTCTTCCTCCTCTTTCTCTCTCTCTCTCTCTCAATGTGGGTACTAGGGATCTGAACTCAGTTCCTCCTGCTTGCACAGGAAGCATTTTACCCACTGAGTCATCTCCCTAGCCCCCAGAAGAGTTTTTAAAAACATGTATTACCTTTATTAATGAATTTGGTTTTCAGTTTTGTTTTTTGAGGCAGGGTCTCCCTGTAGCTCCAGCTGGCCTGGAACTTGCTATGTAGACCAGGCTGGCCTAGATTTCACAGAGATCTGCCTACCTGTGCTTCCAGTGTGCTGGGATTTAAGGCATGCACTACCATACCTAGCTTTATTAATGAACATTTTATGAAAAAAAAAAACAAATAGTACAAGTGAGCACATACTCAAATGACCTTTAGTCTAGTAAGAATGATGTACAGGGCTCCATGACCTGGGCAGATCTTTTACTAATTCTATCATTCTGCGGATTCAGATGACATACTTGGAATGTGGCTACTCACTACTCATGAATTATAGAGTAATATTCTTACTTAGCTTACTAATAAGTGTGGGTACAACTGCAATGCAGAAGCTAATGGACCCATGAGATATGCAAAGACCAACAATTAAAGGTCACACATGTAAATTTTTAAAAGACACATACAGAAATCAAAATAGACATGATATTTTGAGAGGTTCAAAAGGAAACAATGTTAAGAAGACTACCATAAAAAAAAAAGGTGACTACCACCCATTATCAAATTCATTAACTGAATACACAAGATATGTATCAGAAGCAAGGAGGAAAAAAAGTAAGATTTTCTCTCTAAAAAACTAACACTCAAGAATCATTAGAGATGCAGTACATTTCAGCCAAGGGTAGACTGTACATACAGTGATGCTCCCATTAAACTAAAGTGGAGTGGAAAAAATTCCCACTGCTTAGTCACATTGTAGCCATTGTTAACATGTAGTACAACGCATTCACTGAAAGTGTTTGTGGTGATACTAATACAAACAACCTACTGAGCTGCCAGTGGTATGAAAGTGTATTCAGTTTCTAGTGCTAGTTATCTATAAAGATATCAAAATTGTGCTTGCCTTAAAATTTTTTTTTTTAATTTTTTTTTTCCTTTTTGCGATAAGGTTCCCCCTGTAGTTCCAACCTTAGATTCCCTGGCCTGGAACTCACTATAGAGACCAGGCTGGCCTCAAATTCAGAGAGATACATCTGCCTCTGCCTCCCAAATGCTGGGATTAAAGATCTGTGCAACCACACCTGGCCTCTTGTATAAAGATGTAAAGGCAAGGGCTGGGGGAGATGGTTTAGTGGTTAAGCACACTGGCTGCTCTTGCTGAAGACCTGGGCTTGGTTCCCAGCACCCACATAGTGGCAAACAACCATCCATAACTCCAGTTCCAGAGGATCTGATGCCCTCTTCTGACCTCCACAGGCATCGTATGACACGGGTGCACTTACATACATGCAGGCAATACACTCATACTGATAAATTAAAAATTAAAAAAAATTAATTTTAAAATATTTTTCAAAATATAAAGGCAAAAAAGTGACTTTTCTGTTTTTAATTGTCTAGATACAAAAATACCACTGTACAATTGCTTATAGTTCAGCCAGTGTTATGCTGTGCCCAGGTTACCACAGCTATGCATCTAGCACAGGCTATACCATCTAGGTTCCTGTAAGTTTGAGTATGCTCTGTAACATCTATCCAGTAAAGTTCCCTCAGAATGCATTGCTTAGAATATGGCCATGCCTTAAAGTAATATATGACCACAAGTGTATGTTGAGGCAACTTTCCTGTACATAACTAATTCTGACCTCTTTTGTCCTCTACATGTGATGACTCTTAGTAGATGTTTCTGGTCCACAATGTAGGCTTCTGCAAGAAAGTGGAATTTTGGGAGATAAACTATTGAAATTAGAAGCTGTTAACCTCAGTCTCCTCTCTCTTTCCAGCCCACATTAATTCATAAGAGTAAGCTGATAAGAAGTTTCCCATGTCTAATGAAATACATTAGAAAAGAAAACGGTAACTGAGAAGGTGGTTAGAGTCTTGAGAGTGGTTGTTTGGGAAGGGTTTTTTTTTCCCCCAGTGGAGAATGGATGGAGTACCTATATCTTTAATATCTGATAAGTAAAGATCCCAGATTTTAGTATTTTAACTTTTTGTTTAATTTGGTAGTGCTGGTTATCAACCCAGGGCCTTGTACATGCTAGACAAGCACACCTAAGCACTAAACCATATTCATAGCCCCAGTGAACTTTGGACTCAATAAAGCTGGTCTCTCAAAAAAAAGCAAAAAGAAAAGGAAAGAAAAAAACAAAAACAAAAGACAAGGTTCAACTGGGCATGGTGGCATATGCCTGCATTCTCAGCTTCCTGGGAGGCTAGGTGGAAAGAGCCCACAAACTGAGCCTGCAAGTTCAGAGACAAGCCCAGGAAACAGTCTGAGACCGTATCCCACCAAAAAAAAGTTCATTAAAGTGGCGGAAAAACAGAAGGGTGAGGAGCCTCTGCTCTCAAGAAAGTATATAAAGAACACTGGCTGCTTGTCCAGAGGACCTGGGTTCAGTTCCCAGCACCCACATGGTGGCTAACAACCATCCTAACTCTAGTTCTAGAGGATCCAATGCCTTCCTCTGATCTCTGCACAACACAGAAGCACTTATATGCATGCAGGCAAAACACTCATACACATAAAATAAAATAAAATAAATAAATAAAAATTTTAAGCCGGGCGTGGTGGCACAGTCTTTAATCCCAGCACTTGAGAGACAGAGGCAGGCAGATCTCTGTGAGTTCAAGGCCAGCCTGGTCTACATTGTGAGTTCCAGGCCAGCTGGGGCTACAGGGAGACCCTGTCTCAAAAAGAACTGCCCCCCAACAAAAAAAAAATTTTAAATACAAAAAACAATCAAAAAAGTATACATGAGCTTATTTGTTGAAACTACTTTCATTAAGAAATGAAATTAATTAACAAGTTAAAAATCAGGGTTGGGGATTTAGCTCAGTGGTAGAGCACTTGTCTAGCAAATGCAAGGCCCTGGGTTCAGTCCTCAGCTCCGAAAAAAAGAAAAAAAAAGTCTACTAAACTTATAAACATAATTACACGAACACTTTTCAAAGCTAAGCATAAATTATTTCTGATTTATCCTGGGCAAGGTTTCCAACATCAATTTCAGTGCAAATTTTAAAACGTAAAAAAATAAAATAAAAATTAAAAAAAAATCAATATCTTCAGCCAGTCTGCATACTGGTCTGTGTAAATATGAGGAGATATTTGACTATCGAATGGAATTCATAAAGATACAAAAGATAAAACAGAAAATTCATTTATCAAAGAGTTAATGACCTTTGAGACAGGTTATTTAGTGAGACTTTCTGGGTCTACAAGAAGAATGCTAGAAACACTGGTGGACACTATTAAAGATGTAGGCATCTGACCCTGTTCTCAGTTGGAGTGTAATGGAAAATGATATGTAGCCTGAGGTTAAGATGCTGTCATACAATACAGGAAAGCGGAGACGCTCTAGAAAAAGTTTGTGTGGTGAACTCATGAGATTTAGGTAGGAGAAATGAGACAACAGTAGTTCTATAATTGAAGAAGAAACAATTAACTATTGGTCTTTATTATGCTGCCTCTGTTCTTCAGGACTATTACAAATCACTTTTTAATTTTGCCTTTTTTTCTATGCCATACTCCCCAGATAAATACTAAAAAGTAGGAGACTGCTAGATAAGACACCAAGTTGAAGAGTATAGACTCTGGAACTGTAACACGTATGTGCAAATCCTCGCTATGCCACTATGATAGCATGTGACTATGGATGCATTAGATGGCTTTTCTGTATAGCAGTTTAATAATTAAATTACTTAACTATGTGAGTGTTTACAATGGCACAGAGGACAACAATACCAAAACCAGCTTTATTTTTTTTTAAACTCTCTTCAAACCTTTGTATAACCACAATTTTTCTGGTTTTAAAAACAGGAACCGAACTCCTAAAAGTTGAAAGGCTTTTATTTAAATTTTCATTTTACAAGAAGTTCTTCAAAGTTTTGTGCACTGATCTTACTGAATTAATCTAGTAGCTACTAGAAGTTATATTCTGGTAAAGTAAAAGCAATACATGTTTATTTTCTGGGTTGTTTTTTTTTTTTTTTGCTGTAGAACTTACTTTTCATTGAAAAATATCTTGTATTCATGATGGTTGTTTTCTGAGTGGTGCCACACACTTTAATGCTAAACATTAAATTACTTTTTGTATGTTAAATAGTGTGCTTTCCTTCCTTGGGAACATTGTTTATAAACAGACAACACACCACATAAAGTGTCTTCTTTTAACTGAAACGTTAACAAACTGTCTAGTTATATCTCTCCCCCCAAAACTCCACAAACTGGCAGTAACCAAGTTATCTAGACAATATATTCAATGCTAAATAGATAGCCCCAGCTGGCCTGGAACTCACTATGTAGACCATGCTGGCCTCCATCTCAGAGATCTGCCTGCCTCTGCCTTCTCAGTGCTGGATAAAGGCTTGGACCACTACACAGGCCCCAAATGTTACGTGTGTGCATGCGCGTGTGTGTCTGTTTGTTTGAAACAGGGTCTTCCTGTAGCCCCAAATGGCCTGGAACTCACTATGTAGACCATGCTGGCCTCCATCTCAGAGATCTGCCTGCCTCTGCCTTCTCAGTGCTGGATAAAGGCTTGGACAACTACACAGGCCCCAAATGTTAAGTGTGTGTGTGTGTGTGTGTGTGTGTGCCCGTGTGTGTGCGTGTGTGTGTTTGGGGGCAGGGTGTCAGAGGGACCAAGCAGTCTAGGTTGGCTGTCCAGCAATCCCCAAGGACCTGCCTATTTCCACCTCCCCAGTGCTGGGATGACAAGCACATGATACCACCCCTGGCATTTTAACATGGATTCTGGCTACTGAACTTGGTATACTATCTCTCCAGCCTGAAAATGCTATTTCCTATAGAGAACTCACCATTCAGGGTAAAGGAACAAAGAAACTTTTGCTCACATTAGAAGAAACTCAGCTATAGCTGAAAAGGAACAGAATGGGGCCAGCACAAAGATAAGAGAAAGACAGAGGACAAGACCATTGTCTTTTTTTTCTTTAATTTAAAAGGACAAGTTATTGCTACCCAGCCTTCCTCACCCTAGTACTCACTTACATACTCCAGGCAGTGCTGAGATTACAGGCATATGCCACGAAACCCAGATCTTGCACTTTTTTTACTTTGTTATTTTAAGAAGTTGTCATATTACATATATTATAGACATATCATTTTGTGTGATGTGTTTCTTCACTTGGCATTATAATATGCTCAAGTTCTCCAGTTTATAGTTTTCCAAAACACTATAGTGATACTATCTTACTTGAGACAGATATATCAGCTAACTTGCTGTGGTTCAGATTAATCTTGGTTGTCAACTTGACTAGATATGGAATCAGCTGCCTCTGGGTGGGTTTTACGGTATTTCCTGGAAGGTGAGCTGAATGGGGGAAGCTCTCTCCCACAATGGCCAGCACCTTCCCAGTGCAGATGAGGAGACAGGAAAAGCTGCTGCTTTCTGCTTGCTTATCTTTGCCTCTTGCTGATGAATACATTTACACTGCTGCTGCTGTCCTTTGCTGACATAAGACCCAGACTAAGGGCCAATGGCTCTCCAAGAGTCCTTCTGGCCCTTGGCACCAGATTGGGACCTCAGGGGCTTTCAGCTTTGTGGACTCAGCCTCTCCAGTATGAAGGCAGCCATTGTTGGGGGCTACTCAGACAGAATCATGTCAGTCAGTCTCACAAATCCCTCTTTAATATGTATACTAGAGAAGCCTGACAAAAAAACCTGCTAACCAACTTCCTATTATCACATTTTGTGTATAGCTACTATCAGAAGTGTGCGACACAAGATTTACTATTCCTCTACTGAGTGATCATTTTAAAATATGTAAATATCCCTGTTCATTAAAATGTGTGGGATTTAAAAAAATTTATTGAGCCAGGTGTGGTGGCTCACATCTTTAATGCCAGCACTCGGGAGGCAGAGGCAAGCGGATCTCTGTGAGTTCAAGGCCAGCCTGGTCTACATAGTGAGTTCCAGGACAGCTGGGGCTACAGGGAGACCCTGTCTCAGAAAGGCCAAAAAAAAAAAAAATTATTGAATTTGATGTCTTTTTTGGATATTGAGCCTGAACAGTTTCTCTGGTGTTTACAGGCACCTTATTTCCTCTTATGAGACTGCTTTTACCTATTTATCTAGTATAGTTTTTCTGTACTTATTAGCAATTTATATAACTCCTTTATGTAGAACAGTCTATTGACTAAAAACATTTTTCCTAATTTTCATACTTGCTTTAAAAATAATTTTTCCTGTTAATTTTCAGAAATAAAACTTTCAAATGAAATCTTTTATTTAACACAAATTTTTTTGTAATTTATTTATTTATAATTTATGTGTATGAATGTGTTTTGCCTACACATACGTATGTGCACAAGGTTGTGCCTGGTGCCTGAAAAGGGCATTGGATTCCCTGGAACTGGAGTTACAGATGGTTGTGAGCTGCCATGTGGGTACTGCGAATCAAACCTGGGCTCTGTGCAAGAGCAGCAAATTCTCTTAATCACTGCACTATCTGTTCAACTATTTAGCACGCTCGCTAATTTCTTATTTAACTACTAAACTTTGTATATCCTCTACCTTCCAGAAATGTGATGGATACTCAAATTTATGTCTAGTTTATAGCCTTTTTTTTAAAGAAAAGATGTCATGCTTTAAAAGTATATATTGTTTTACTTTAAAAGTAAAGTATGCAATGGAGGAAAAATGCAAAACATAATGACACAGTTTAAAGATTTAAAATGCAAGAGTTTATGTTCTCCAAGTGCTAACAACTGTCTGGGTGGGTTTTTTTGTTGTTGTTGTTTTTGTTTTTTCCTATGCATTCATAAAAACACAGGCTTCTTAAAGAAGTCTATAATTGATTGACAGTTGATCTCTTCTTATGATCTCTCAGTTCTCCCTAATAAAGGCTAGAGAATAGAAGACTTAAGAGTTATCGGAGCCAGAGAGATGACTCAGCAGTTGAGCTCACTGGCTGCTCAAGAGGACCTAGGATCAATTCCCAGCACCCACATGACGGCTAGCAACTGTCTGTAACTCCAGTTCCAGGGGATCTGATGCCCTCTTTTGACCTCCACAGGCATTGCAAGACATGGGTACATTTCTATGCATGCAGTACACTCATACACATAAAATAAAAATAACAAATTTTTTTAAAAAGTTATATTAATAGTAATGTTGAATGTCTAAGAAAGGATGCAACACATTTGTCAATATTCCCAGAATTATTTAACTGGATTTCTTTATTTAAGAAATGACAGTTCAGGGGCTGGAGAGATGGCTCAGGGGTTAAAAGCAGTGGCTGCTCTTACAGAGGACCCAGGTTCAGTTCCCAGCACCCACATGGCAGCTAAAAACCCTCTGTAACTCCAGTTCCAGGAGATCTGACACCCTCTTACAAAGGCAGTGCATGACATAGATGTACTTACAAACATGCAGGTAATACACTCATACACATGAAATAAAAGAAAAAAAGAAATGACAGTTCAAAGACCCTGGTTATTTCTTAAGCACCATTCTAGAAATGCTGACTTAACTTAGTATCTTAGTAACTTTAGCCAACCCGAAAATACAGTATTTTTCTAAATATAAAGTATGCAACCCATGTACTAAAAGAATGAAAGTCAATAAACTTACTTGGGATACACTGGCTCATAGAGGTGTTTGTCCCCTCTTGAAGATGTAATATGAAAAAACAAGATGTAGCCATTGGCTGTCTGAAAGAGAAATTTTCATGAATTAAACAGTGTTACAACTGTCACAAATTTTTAATTTTATATATGACTATACATAGAAATTTCACTCTTAACCTTCCTTTAAAGAATTATAGCCTCTTTATATGAATGAATTTTAATATAGCTCATTTTAAGGTTTTAGCATATTTAAAAGTATTTTATAAACTATATAACACAAATCAATAGTTTATAAAATATTATGAAAATGAATACTCTCAAATAATTGTGTAACTCAAAAGATGAGTACTTTGCAAAACACTTTTTGAACTCTGTAAAAACGTGGCAAATAATTCTAAGCTTGTAAAGCGACACACTACCAAATAGTATAAGTATAAAATTATTTGAGTCTACTCAAATAACTTTACTACATACTTCAAAATAGCATACTTACATACTTAATAAATTTTTTGCCACTTACTATAAAGCACACCCTGAGACACTGAAAAAACAAAAGCAAAAACAAACCTTGAATTTTCAAAATTTGAGTATCAGCTAACTAGAGTTAATCTCCAATTTCAAAAATATGAACATCTGAGCCAGGTGTGGTGGCACGCGCCTTTAATCCCAGCACTTGGGAGGCAGAGGTAGGCAGATCTCTGTAACTTCAAGGCCCAGCCTGGTCTATATAGTGAGAGTCAGGCCCACTGGGGATACTGGGAAACCCTGTCCCAAAAAGACAAAAAAAAAAAAAAATCTGATTTTTTTAAGTGTGAACATCTTAATTTAAAAACTATGTATTATAAAAACAGAAATTGTATTTATAAAAAAATTAATGTAGTCAGCTGTGGTGCCTCATGCTGAGGCAGGAGTACTACCACAAGATCCTGACCAGCCTGGGCTACCCTATGAGACTGTCTCAAAAACAAAGTCAGCCCAACAACAAAACCAACAACAATTTAAAAAAATACAAACATGGGACTAGAGAGATGGCTCAGAGGTTAAGAGCACTGGTTGCTCTTCCAGGACCCTGGTTCAGTTCCTAGCACCCGCACAGTGGCTAACAATGACCCTTAACTCCAGTTCCAGGGGGATACAATGCCCTCTTCTGGCCTCCATGGGCACTGCACAACTTGGGTTCATGTACAAACACATACAGGTGAAACACTCATACACATAAAATATAAATAATACAAATGGGCTGGAGAGATGGCTCAGTGATTAAGAGTGCTTAGTACCCTTGCAAAAGACCTGAGTTCAGTTTCCAGGGTTCACATGGTCAGCCACAGTCACTGACAACACCAATTCCAGGGGATCTGACACCATCTTCTGGCCTCCATAGTCATCACATTCACATGTGCACACACATGCCCAGAAAACATGCATGAATTAGCAATAATTTTAAAATTTAAATCCCTGGATCTTATTTTTTAAAAATACAAACAATATTATATGACTGTGGTACATATCTATAACTTGTAAAGCTCAAGCCATTTTATATATTTATAAAATATATAAAATAATATATATATAATTGCCTCTACAAGAAATTTTCAAGAACAGAGTGGCAAACATTTTTCCCAAGCTTCTATATAGTAACATTAAATTCCTATCATTTTAGAGGCAAGCAGGCATCTACCAAAAGTAGAAACAATCAAAATCAAAGCAATCATCCAGGGTTTCACATTTCTTTCCAGTATTAGCATCCTGTTTTTCACTCAAAGGAAAGAGGGCGGAAACAGATTCTTCAGCAAAGCCAGACCTGGCATTTAACTCTAAGCTTTACTATTCTGTAATATATTTTCAAAAACTGTAGTTTAACTTACTAGGATACAAAAGAAACAAGATAAACATTGTTCAGAAAGGATTATCCTTCTGAAGGATTACTCTTCATGGTAATTTTACATGCCTACAATATGGGAGACCATGAAAGTGAAAGGAAATGGCTTCAAGTTGTACTATTTTATTACCCGTTACAAAATAATCACCATATTTTAAACTTTACTGCCACCTTACAAGGGCTGGGAAAGTAGTTTTTAAGAGTTATTTATATACAAATGTTTAAAATCCACTTAAAGGCCAAAAAGTTCAATACTTTGGACTATCTAATAACATATTCAGAAAATAAATCACACATAAGACTATAATGAAAGGGAGGGTATAGCATCATTTTGTACAAGCATTTTGAAATTTTATATACACACAATACACCAGATGAAAACACAAAACGTCTTCATTTACTACTTTGTATTTCAGACTTTGTATGTATCCCCAATGTTATACACTTGTAAATCTCAATGGCACCTATCATTGCCATTTCTTTAACAGTTCTGCCTTTGAATAATTTTGTCCCTTAAGCCATGGGATCTCCACTGTTACTATGCAGCGTTGTAATGACCTTTCTCTTTATAAGTTCCAAATACTGTAAATAAAGCATGTAGGTACTGTTTAATCTTTAGGTAACAATCACAATTCCCTCTGCTAACATACCCACACACAACCATCCAATATTCACTAAATTACTTTCTTTTCAACTAACAACAAAATAACAGACTGGCACATCTAAATTCTTCACACTGATCTGTAAATTATGTGTATTTTCATTTTCATATTTACTATACATGTTCAAATAACAAAACACATCAAATTAGTCACCCAAATCATACTGTTCTCCCAAGATAATAACATACTGTTTGTACATCTGTACAAATGCATAAATAGAAAATGTGTGATGAGTATTTTTTGACACGAACAAACACTCATCGAAAATAATTATTTTTCCCAGTGGAGTGTGGCATCACATGCCTTTAATCCCAGCACTTGGGAGACAGGTGGATCTCTGAGTTTAAAGCCAGCCTGGTCTACACAGCAAGTTCCAGGCCTTCTAGGCTAGCCGGGCTACACAGTTAGACCCTATCTCAAAAAAACCAAACAAACAAAAAAAAATTATTTTCAAAACAAAAATCAAGCAATGAAAGTCTGTCATCCCTGAAAGGTGAGAAATGAAGGTGGGCCCTTTTCCACTTACCTAGCTTACAACCTTATGAGAATTTCTAAGTCATAACACTGAGAAAGGAAACTGAGGCACAGCCTGGCAGACTCAAGTTGGGAGATGAAGCTAGGAGTCCTAGAAAAATAAAGCTCTTAGAGGTAGAATTCATGTGACAAAATATGAGACAGAAAGAACTACAAAGAGCAGTAATTCACAATTACCAATAAGGACAGGGATGTGAGGAGACTACTTGAGGCAGGAGAAAGAACAATCAGAAAGAACTGGTAAAGAGAACGGTGTGTGCTGTTTCCAAAGTCTTACCAAGAGTATCTGTCTTATAAATAAGACTAAAGATGGCTGTAATTCACTGCACAAGAGTGGAATACTAGGAAAGGTAATCCTCAGGTCCTTCTGTGAAAGATTACCTCACCTCAGTAGACTGAGCAGTTCAGAATCCTCAAAAGAAAGCATAAAATGGCACAAGTAGCTAAACTTTGATTCTTAAGCTTGGCAGTTACAACTGCCACTGCACACAGGAATTTGAATTTTTGTATCAAAATAAGTTTACTAATTACTCAAAAGAGTCAAGAAAGAAAAATAAATAAAATCCAACTAAAATGCTAGAAATATTTTCATAAAACCACTAAAAAGAAAATATTCCCACCATGTTTTTAAAACAAACTCAATGATTTTGGGGGGGGGGGGCAGTAACTATACACAATCTACCCCACACATACTCTAGAGAACATTTTGCTCCTGGACTTCATGTATTCAATTCACAACTTTCAACTATGATTAATAACAGGTATCAAGTCAGGTGTGGAGGTACACACCTTTAATCCCAGCAGTTAGAAGGCAGAAGCAGGAAGATCTCTATGAGATCAGGCCAGACTGGTCCACAGAGCAAATTCCAGTCCAGCTGGGTTAAAAGATCAAAAAGGAAAATAAACAAACAAAAGAACAAATAAATAAAAAAATTTACAAGACTGGAGGGAAAATAGCATAGGAAGCTCTAAAATCCATTCATCTACCAAAACAACTGAACTGAGAAGAATTGTCTAAAATAATGATTTTGGAAGTCCATATCTAAGTGGAAGATGTGCAATGTCCAGAAAACAGCTTGATAAAGGGTTGGTAAATTTTATCAATTTAGCTTTCTGTAGTTGGCCCACTTTGTCAGGTGTGTCTTGGAGTATGAGTGGACATTATTTGTCCTCCAACACTTAGGATTATGGGTGCTGACTGTTGCTTCTGATAACTGGGGAGGTAGCACTCCCAGGTGCTGGTGTGATTTCTAGGTCAAGAGTAGATTTGGGGGGGGGGAACTATCCTTCTCACTCCTTTGTAAGACTTAAAAGAAACCTTAAGTAACTAGCTGCCAACAGAAGAGAAACTACTAAGAATGCACACACGAGAAGTATTTTGCACAAGTAGCTGGGAGAAGTCACAATAAGCAAAACCTAACAATCTCTGAAAAGCTGGGAGAATTTAGTTCCCAAAGTTACAATACAGTATTAATGAAAATTTGTAAAAAAAAAAATACAAAGAAACAATTACAAGTAAAGAATATGACAAAAGCAATCCCCAAGCAAGTCCAGGTATTGAAATTATTAACCCAAACCATTAAACCTATAGGCTTCAATATAGTCAATTAGCTAAAGAAAACCATGGGCCACTTATCATTACTAACATTTTAATTATTATTATTATTATTATTCAGGTGTTGTGAGTTTGCCATTTATAGTCTGGGGAGGAAAGTATACAACATGTCATACCAAAGGAAGAACCAGAGTCTGTCAGGAGGCACAGAAAGAAGGTGAAATAGGGGTAAGAACTTTTCCATGGTTGACATGGGAAGGAGTAAGAGAAGCAAGGTGAAGAAGCTGAGTATTGGGCTGGAGACATGGCTCAGAGGTTGAAAGCACTGGCTGTTCTTGCAGCAAACTCGGGTTCAGTTCCCAGCACCCACATGGAGGCTAACAACCATCTGTAACTCCAGTTCCAGGGGATCCAACGCCCTCTTCTGACCTCTGCAGGCACTACACGACACGGATATATTTATATAACACTCATACACATAAAATAAAAATAAATGAATCAAAAAAATTTTTAAAGTTACTATTCCTGGTCATCAAAATTGATTGCAAAATTTATCTATGTTGGCCAGTAATGAGAATTTACAGATATCATACCTGACAACTTGCTTCATGAGTATAGTGTCTCTCTCTCTCTCTCTCACGCGCGCGCGCGCGCACACACACACACACACACAGAGTCTTGCTGGCTGGCCTAGTACTTGTTACATAGTCCAACCTTACCTCAAACTTGTAGCAACCCTATATTAGTCTCTCAAGTGCTGGGATTACAGGTGTATGATCCCATGCACAGCAAAACTTCTCTTCTCCACAACTACCAAAGTTTTCTTTGCACTTGCATGAGTGTCATAAAAATGTTACTGGAACTGTTACACAAACTCAGAAAACAAATTTTCTCCTAATTCTGCATGGACGTAGATATTCTTTTCCTTACTTGTAGGAGCACTGGAAGTATCCAAATCAATCTGATACTAGGTTATGATTTAAACAATTTTATTGGTTGTCATTGAAATGACTTCACCATCAGATGAGGGTTTATTGTTTTAGGCTGAACTCAATAAGCTTTTATTAAATCTGCAGCAAAAGCTATTTTCTATGCTAGGAGTATAGCTCAGTGGCAGAGTGATTACCTTGGCATGTATGTTTCTCTATGTTCAATCCCAGTACACACAAAAGCAGCTATTTTCCAGTCATTCAAAGCCTACTTAATGTCAGAAGGTAACTCTTCAAGTACAGGAAAATGTCAATTTCAACCAAAGCTAAGAAAGTTTCCAATAAACTTTTATCATTAGTAAGCAATCAAACACTTGTAGGGTAACACAAGTCAGGATATTTGGTTTCTAGCTCTGATAAAAACATACAATAGTCATAGGCTTTAAAAGCCTTATATTTTCACAAGTTTTGTATGTCTGTCCAACTAAATTTTTTTCTTTTACACATATATTTTTGTTATCAATTAATATACATCTTAGTGGATTCCTTTTCAGCTTTTATACTAAATTAGTTTTCTCAACTTCCTTGAATATTTTATTTACTGGGAGTTCTATATAGGATATTTATACACGGTAATTCTCAGTTACCCCATACCCAGCATGATCACTTGAATCAACTACAGCAGAGCAGTACTGTAACGTCTGCTAACTCGTCAAGAGCCAAGCAGTTTTACTTTGAATGCAGTTTTGTATTTATTCTTGTAATGAAATTCTGATGTGATAAAAGTACTGTTTTAAATGTTCTAATTTTTCTATTACTTTCAATGAATGGGAAATACCATGAACACTTAGTCTGATAACAACACATGTATTGCATTCTTTGGGCACAGCTTTAGTGTAATGCACTGCATAATACACGCAATATATTGCCATCTAATTCAATAACAAAAAAATCCGGACTTGAATGTGGTTTAAAACACGACATTTTTCTCTTCCATTCTTTTGAAATCAGTATGCACTAGTAATAAAAATAACATAAAATGTCACAGTATGCATGACACTTGAAATACAAAGAAGTTATCACTGTGTTGCAATGATTTATAGTGTACTGAACAGAGTAAAGCTTTGAGAACATCACGTATAGCTGTTGTTACCACTACTCAACTCAATCTGCTGTTGTAGTATCAAAAAGTCACAGACAACACACAAATACTTGAGTATCTTTATGTTCCAGTGAACATTATTTATAGTCATTGAAATTTAAATATATATTTTAAAATATGACAAAATGTACTTTGATTTGTTTTGATTATTTAAATATGTAAAGTCTATCCTTAGTTTCTGAGCTACACCAAACAGGCAGAATTTGTTGTTAATCTACCAACTCTGCTATTAGCAGTCCAGAACTCCTTGGTATATTTGGTCTTTCAGAACATTTTCAGATGAGTAACCCAGTCAACATGATATATCATGGACTAGAAAGAGAACGAAAGCAAGCAGACAGATAAGTAAGCATAGGAGCGTAGTAGTAAGGGACAGTGGTGGGAGTCAGCGGCTGAGCACTTGCCTGACAAACACTACTCTGACACTAGTTTGATCCTCATGACTGGGGTAAAAAGTACAGTAAATAAAAATATAAATTCTTAAATTAATTTTTTTTCCATACACACATTATCTGTGGGTTGGGGGGTGGTAGCTCAGTGATAAAGTGTTTGCTTAGCAGGTATGGGACCCTAGGTTTGATCTCCAGCAACAAAGGAAATAAGAGAAGACAATGAAGATGATGAAGACAATGACATTAACTGATTAACTGTGTACCTTTGGATAGAGTTAATTTTTTAAGCCAAGCATAGGGGTTTATGTCTATAATCTCAACATTCAGGAAGCTGAGGCAGAAAGATTTCCCGAGTTTAAGGACAGCTTGGATTACAGTGTGAGAAGGACAGACTTAACTTTGCAGACCCTAAATAAATTTGTCTATTATGAATAGTACTACTTCAGAGCCCTGAGCTAAAGAAAATGAAATGATTCATATAGGAAGTGTTCAGTGAATGCTAACTATTCATAGCTACTGCACGTGATAATAGGTGATAATAGTCCTGAAGATGACAGTGATAAAATATAAATTTAAAATGGTAAAATTAACCAGTTCTAGGTACATCTAATGAACAAAAGTGCAGAAATAGATTCAAACGGATAGCAGAATTCAGTATGCTGCAAAGTATATGATGTAAAACACATTATTTTTACAATACTCTCCAAAATGAAGAGCAAAACTTCAAATATAAGCTCAAGAGTATCATGTGAATATGGACAAAAGGTTTAAAAAATGGATCAGACTTCAAGGACAAACAGGAAAGTGAGATTTCACACAAAAAGGTACAAGTGTTGTTCAGATGGCAGGATGAAGGGAGTCAACAAGGAGCACAGGCAGGCAAAAGAGACAGCAGGAGAGTGTGCACAGGAAAATCAGTACAGCAGTTCCTGTCACAGACACAAATGCTGTGTGCGAAAGACTAAGATAAAATCACATGAGAGAACAGATTTATTTTCTTGAGAAAATACTACGAGAGTTAAAAGATCTACTTACTGACACTGCTATCATGGTGCTATCTGGCCTCCATTCAGCTTGCTTGTAGGATCCAAACTGAGTAGATGATTTTGCTGGCTCCTTGTAGGTTACAATTAACACACTAGGCTGAAAGAAAACAGGTCTATTTTTTAATAATATCTCATATAAACATATATGAACCAAATTTAAAGATTACTTCTAGAACACTCAAAGTATTTTAAAATTTCTACTGAATAAGCTAAACTGAATTAATTAATAACTTTCCAAAATAGAGCAACCCTCAAACATGTTCATAGGTAAACAAAAACCAAGTATATAAAGAAATCATACCAGTTCTCTGCAGCCTTAAGGAAGACAGAAATGAGGCAGGGGGACAGGGGATCCTTCTTAATTCATTTTATGAGGCCAGCATTATCCTGATACCAAAACCAGACAAAGCTATCACACGTAAAACAAAATCAACAGACCAAACAACAACAACAACAACAACAAAAACTCATGAACATAGATGCACAAATACTCAACAAAATATTAGTGAATTAAATTCAACAATGTGCAAAAGGAATTATGTACCAGGACCAAGTAGAATATATCCCAGATATGCAAGGCTGGATCAACATTCAAAAACCAATTAATAACACATAAACAGGCTAAAAAAGAAAAAAAATCATGGTATCAATAAAGGTAGTTTTCAAAAAGCACTGAACTTATTTAACAACCACTGAGAGTTTCAACTTGATAATAGCTACAAAAATTCTACATATATTATTCATGTATAATTATACAAAGTAATGAGAAACTCAAAGCTTTTCCACTAGGGCTAGAGAGAAAGCTCAGCAGTTAAGAGCACTGGCTGCTCCTACAGAAGACCCAGGTTCAATTCCCAGCACCCACATGGTAGCTAACAACCATCTTTAACTTTAGTTCCAGGGGATCTGATATTCTTTTCTAGCCTCCACAGGCATTACATGACATGGGTGCACTTACATACATGCAGGCAAAATATTCATCACATAAAATAACAAATCAAAAAGAAATAAAACAGCAATATTACAAACAGCACGGAGACATTACAGTCAAGATCCTCTCTCTCATACACACACACACACACACACACACACACACACACACACAGTCAAAACCTGAAAGTAACCACAATACCCTCAGTAACTGAATAAATTAATTATGGCAGATCCAGTTCTAGACAACAGAATATTACTCAGTGCTAAAAAGAAATGTTTATCAAGACATGAACAAAAAAATAGAGAAATCTTAAATGCATTATTACTGGGAAGGATATATACTACACAACTCCCATTATATAGGGATAGAGAGATGCTGGCTGTTCTTGCAGAAGACTCAGGTTTGAATTCTAGCACCCACATGGCAGCTAACAACCCTTCATAACTCCAGTCCTAGGGGATCCAACACCCTCTTCTGTCCTCCATATGCCCAACGCAAGTGCACTTACATACATGCAGGCATAACACTCATACACATAAGATAAAAATAAATAAGAAAAACCAATTCCAATTATATAATATATGGAAAAGGTTAGAGAAACCAGTAAAACAAAACAAACAAACAAAAAAGACAGGAGTCGTTGGGGGCTGTGAGAAGGAAATGAATAGGTGGGGCACTGAGAGATTTTTAAGGCCAGAAAGTATTCTGTAAGCTTTAGTTTGGATTGTGAATGTCCTCTAAAGACCCATGTTTTAGGTTTGGTTCCCAGAACATGGTACTGCTAGGAGGTAGGAGAACTTTTAGGAAGTGGGGCAAAGTGGAATGAAGTCATTGGGGGCATGCCCTTGAAAAGTTACTGGAACACTGGTCCCTCCTCTCTGCTCCTTCCTTCACTTCCCAGCTGCCACTAGGAGTCGTGTATTCTCATCATCACGTACCATTTTCCCGCACGTCCCAAAGTGCTAAGACAAGCTAAGATCATGGACTGAAACCACCAAAGCAGTGGCGCAAAATAAACCTTTCTTTAAGTTATCTCACATATTTTGGAAGAGTCACAAAAAACTAAGACATACATAATATGTTACATGTCATTCTACACTTCTCAAAACCCACAGAAAGCACAATACCAAGGAGGAACAAGAGAGAAATATGGACTTTTCATAATATCATGTATCAATGTAGGGTCAAATGCCCCACTCAGGTGTGATACCGGGATGGGTTATTTGAGGATGGGCAGTTAATGGGAATTCCTTGTACTCTCTGTTCAATTTTGTTGACACTCTTAAAACTGCTGTCTAAAAAAGTTTACTTTTATTTTTTTTTAAACAGGGATGACAGAGTATATGGGCTGGGGGGAGGGGAGCGGGACGGCTATGGGAGGGTGCCATTTGGGATGTAGGTATATAGAATAAGATTGTTTGGGGTGTTTTGTATGGACATAAAATAAATAAATAAAATGAGTTATATTTGAGGAAGAAGCATAAAAATTTGAAAAACATTATCAATGAAACCTACCTGATGATTTTATATCCACTCTCAGGTACCAAGGATCTCAGAAAGTAACCGACTGTGACTGGCAGTAATCAGATATACAGAGACTAAAGACACATGTGCAAACATCTAAGTGTTAGTTGCATTAAAAATAAGTTTTTCTGTATAAAACAGAATATTTTAAAATGAAATGATCTTTTTTAAAACTTCATTCACTTTTATGTCTTACAGGGTTTATACTGAGTACAATACTGTATAACTGTATTAATTCAACTGTGAACCTAAAAATTTACAGCCAATTTTGAAAGAAATGCATCTTTGCTCTGGAAACTGTTATTGAATATGTCAATGCTATTGTAATGAAATGCTTCTAACTATGTGGTTACTAAATAATTTTTAAAAATTAAATTAAAAGTTTATTTTAAAAGGACCAAAAAAAAAAAAAAGTTCAGTCAATACCTATTAAAGGCTAGTATGGGGTGCTACTTAATGTATCAGAAATCAAAATACTCTAATTTTATAAAGGTTATAACCAACTCTGGAAAACAAAATGTATGTAAGCAGAAATCTAGGGAGACCGAGTAGCACACAATTAAACTCTAAGCAATGTGAAAATGCATCTGTGCAGCACTTCAGTTTCTCAAACACTTTCATATTCATTTCATTTTGGTAGAATAAAGGCTGTTAAGTAATAAAATAATGGAAAACAGCCACAACAGACTTCAGTGGAACAGATCTTGATGAATCAGGGTAAGTAGTGCAGTTCACTCCAAAGAGAAATATAAAAATGATTTTCCATTGAGTAACTTCAGATAATGGTAAAACAATTTAATTAGACTAACCCTCCTGTAGATAACAATGAAAGTATAGGAAATAATATTTCAAAACACTAGAGCACAACCTAGGAAGGTAGCTTCCCTTGACAGGCAGAGCAGGTTGAGACCTGCAAATATGCATCTTTCTCCCTTAAGGTACAAATCTATTCTTGGCTCAGATTGACAGAAAGCTGCAGCCCATTTTTAGATGTTGGAGAACAAAGTTAGACTGGCAGCACTGCTGGAAAGTTATGGAGGAAAGTCTAAAAGGAAGAGTGTCTCTAACAGAAACAACCTCAAAATACTCCTGAAAACTCACTGCAGTGTCACAGGATGATCAATAAAAAAAACACCTGGGTAAGCCTCTACTGTACATTATGAAAAGGCAATAGTGGTAGGCAAGCAAAATTAAAGATGTCTAGTGTTACTCATCTCAAGGGAAAGAATTTGAAACCTGAATTCAGCTAAGGCATCAGGCTGTAGGAACATATATCAAGTCTATACAAGAGCGTAACAAAATCCAGCCTCTATTATACTGCATATTATAAACAATATCAAGAAACCAATAAACACAAAGAAACACAAAACTTCATATGCAAGAGGAAAAAGTCAAAAGGATTTGATAGAGATGTGAGCCCGAAGTTGACTTTAACAGAAAATTTAAAGGAATTATAACTATGCTCAAAAATTTAAAGGAAAAATATTCTGTGACTGAAGACGAAGGGAGAAATCTGAAAACAAAACTGTATCAAAGAACCAAATGGCAATTAGAGCTGAAAAGCGCAGCAGTTGAACAGAAAACTCAAATGTTTTTATGAATTAGAGAAGCAGATTTGTAATAAAATAGAAATTATTCTAAAACAGAGGGAGACAGGACTAAAATGAACACCAGAAATAAGAGGGACCACATCAAGCAACTTAGCAGAAGCTGAAGAGTGGAACAAAAAGATACACGTGGAAAAATGTTAGCAGAAAGCCTCCCAGATCTACTGAAAAATAAGCTGAAGGCTCAAAAATCTCAACAAATTTCACATAGAAAAATACAAAGAAAGGCACAAACTGGTAAAAACCAAAATTAACCTCTCCTTCCTCCCTTCCTGCCTTCTCCCTCCTGCTCTCTCGGAAACACAGTTGTACTCTCGGATGAATGATGACCAAAAGACAATAAAACGTTATCATTTAAAGTTCTAAAGAGGAAGACCATAAGAAAAGAATTATGTATCCTAAGAAAACCTTTCAATAATGAAGATGACTTCAGCCCAGGTGACCTGCATGCTAAGTTTTGTTGTTTCCCTACTGGGGATCAAACCTAGAGTGTCATGCATGCTAGGCAAGCACTCTACCACTATATCCCTAGCACTTTTTAATTAAAAAAATTTTTTTTTAATTTTGAGACAGTCTCACCAAGTTGCTTAAGCAAGCCTTGAACTTGTGTTCATCCTGTTTCTGCCTCTTGAGTGGCCAGTGTTAAAGGCCTGTGCTTTGTGGATAATATGAAGTAAGTTTCTGCCCTCTAGAAACTTAAAATTCAGCTGGAAAAATTAAGCTGAATGTAAAACTTGTAACATAAAGCAGAGGTGCAAAGGGAGAAGTCAAATTGTCTATAGACTATTGTACACAGAACACCATCCACAACAATTACAAAAGAAGTTAGAACCAGTCAAGAAATTCAGTAAGGTTACAGGTACAAAAGCTATGCATAAAAATTACTATTTTTCTATACATTAAAAACAAACTAAAAAAGGAAATTTAGAAAACAATTCCATTTATAAATAGCATCCGATTTTCTAAAATAGAAAAAATGAGAAAGCCTAAGCAAGTAATGAGAGTCTGTGTAGGTTTGCTATGATATATAAAGGATGAGACCAAAACAATATACACATAATCTTAAAATTTCTAAGGTCATACTTTAATTGACTAGTTTAAGGACCTAAATATGTCTAGCCAAGGTCTACCTGAGAATGTTTGGTTTTTGCCCAAGCTTTACCTACATAGCACATGGTAATTAAAAGTACCAGACTGGTGTAACTAACCTTATTGGATGTTTAACAGCCATACTTTGAGGCCTATACTAATCTAGTCAGAGGGACATAAAGGATAGTTTTTGCTCCTTGCCCTCCAAGGTTGACCAAGTTCCAGGGGACTATGGAGCATCTCTCAAAATGTCCCGTAACTGTGGTGAGTCACCTGTCCTCCTATTCAGGGAGGCCATGGAGACCCCACCAGATGGACTTGAACCAGTGCCCAGTCTACAAAGAGGAGGGTCGTCAACTCAGAGGAAACATTTCCTCCATGCTTCCAAGTGAAGCCAGCCATGGTTGAGCAGGACCTTTGACTTATCTTTACATAGATGGAACTGGTAAAGAAAGGAGACAGGGGCTCCTCCCAAGCCCATGTGATCCCTAAGGAACAGATCCTCCAACAACCTGAACAGTAAAATTAAATTCGTTTATTTGGGCCAAAGGAACGTATAACCAAAGATTAAAGTAATCAGTATATATAATTTTTTAGAGTTCAAGGGATTACATTTCTCAGACATTGAGCTTAAGTCCATATAAAATGTTATTTAGACAATTATTTCTCATTGATGATTTTGTTTCTAAGCAGAAAGTGCTGCTCAGATGTTAAGACTTCAAATCTTGGTCTCCAATACTGTAGTGCCCCACCTGTAGCTAAGGGAGACAACCCACTATTGCTCTAAAATGATGGATAAATTTGTTTTCTCCCCCATCTAGAAGCCTTTGAAAGGGAACTGACATTGATTCTAGCCACCCCAACAGCTATCAAAATGCTTGAAAACAAATCCTGAGTCCATCACTCTCAAGTCCAGCCTTGAAAGACAAAAGGAAAATAAGGAGGAACCCAATAAAGGGATGCTTTTGGAAGCTCTCATCAAGACATCCCAATGGACTCTAATATGAACATTTGAAATTTGCCCTGTTCTGACTTTTTTCTAGTTCCCTGTCTACAACTTGTAATGCTAATTACTCTTGCCTTTACTTCTCTTTCACGTCTCCTATTAATGATTCAAGGACTTTCTTTTCCCCTTAGAGATAAAAGTTATACAATTTGGGAGTCTTTTAGATAGACCCACTGAAGGGGTACTCCAATTGCCTCACACTGTGTCCCTGTTCAGCATGGAAGAAGCTAGAGTTGTCTGCGTCCTTATTCCCTATTGGCAATTTGGGTCAAAGAAAAGTAGCCAGTTTCTTGGCTAAAAGTCAAAATGTCCTTGGGCCTCTTAGCAACTTACTCTGTTCCAAAGGTCAAAAATGTCAAAAGTATTTGGGAGCTCTTATCTAATCGCTAAAAGATTTTAAGTTACCTATTCAGAGGGGGAGAATGTAGCAAAAAGCCCAGGAAGGGAGGGAGGGAGGGAAGGAAGAAGGGAGGCAGGCAGAAAAAAGTGATGGGGATATATGAGAGAGGTGTTGGAAGGGAGGGATAGGGCATGGATTTGATCAAAACACCTTGTATACGCATGTCTGAACTTCTCAATATTTTTTTTAAAAAAACAAATAGCATCCAAAATTTAGATAGTCAATAAATCTAACCAATGAGATGACACTGAAAAGTAAAACACTGAACATACACAAATAAATGGAAAGCTACCCCATGTTCATGGATTGGATGACTACTGTTTAAATGTCCATAGTACCCAAAGTGAACTATAGATTTAGTATTACCCTATCAAAATTCCAGTATCATTTTTCACATAAGTGTAAAGAATAATCCTAAAATCATACAGAACCCAAATGACCACAAATAGCTACAGGAATCTCAAGAAAAACAAAGTCTCCATCATGCTACTTGATTTCAAAGTATATGGCTATAGTAATGAAGATGATATGGCACTGGTATAAAAACAACACACAAACCCATATGGAACAGAGCAGAAAGCCCAGACAGGGAAAAACAAACAAACAAACAAACAAACAAACACCCTCCGTACTACCACCACATACAGTCCTTTAATCTTTAACAAAACACTAAGATTAAACAAAAGGGAAAACAGTCTTTTCAATAAATGGTGCTGGGAAAACTAAACATTCAAATGGAAAAGAGTAAAACTGAACTCATACCATAAACAAAAATCAACTGAAGACAAACTAAGACTTAAATGTATGTATGTCGTAAACCATAAATTTCCAGGAGAAAACAGAGGAAAGCTCCTTGATATTGGTCTTAGTAATGTGTTTTGATTGATAGCAGCACAGACAACAAAAGCAAAAATAAACAGTAGGACCACATGAACCTAAAACTTCCTGCACAACAAAGGAAACAATTGATGAAGTGAAAAGCCAACCTATGGAAAGACCAAAATATTTACAAACCATACACCTAACAGAGAAGCTACTATCCAAGACACTGAAGAAACTCATAAAAGTCAATAGCAAAAAGAAAAAAATTAAAAATGAGCAACAAACTGAGTTTTCCCCAAAAGACATAGGATTAGCCAGTAGGGGCCAGGTGTGTTGGTGCAAGCGTTTAATAATAGCACTCCGGAGGCAGAGGCAGGCAGATCTCTATGAGATTGAGGCCAGCTTGGTCTGAGTTCCAGGCCACCAGGGCTACATAGTGAGACCCTGTCTCAAAATAAATATATTAATAAATAAATAAATTTAAAGCCACTGGTTAAGAGGAACCCAACAACTCACCATCACTAATTACAAAGAAAATGCAAATTAAAGTCCTAAGACAGTGCTTTGTACTGTTAGGATGGTTTTTATCAAAATGTCAAAAGATAAAATGCTGGTAAGGATGTAGGAAAAGAGAGCTTCTGGACATTGTTAGCAGGGTTGTAAACTGGCATAGGAGCTATGTAGAGCATTATGAAGCATTCTAAAGAACTTTAAATAGAACTATGTGGCTTAACGATCTCACTCCTTTACTATCTACCATAGATCCATCCATCCATCCATCCATCCATCCATATATATAGATACATTTCCAGATTAGTAAGCACACATATAAAGGATTTGAAACTAGTATCACAAAGTTACCTGCATGCCCATATTCACTATTACATTATTCAAAACAATCATAATATGCAAAGAATTTAAGTGATTATCAACAGATGTGGATAAAGGAAATGTGATATATATACACAATGAAGTGTTATTCAGCTTTAAAAAAAATAATGACATTATCTTAAGTGAAATAGCCAGGCACAGAAAGACACACACTGCATGAGCTACTACATATATGGAATCTCAACATACCAAACAGAGAGCAGAAGGGAACTTGCCAGAAGTTGGACTAGGGAAAACAGGGTGACTTTGGTCATATACAAACTTGCAGTTCTAAGACTAGGCAGTTTTGGAAATCTAATGTACAGTTTGGTGACTACAGTTAACAATATTATATACTTAGAATTTACTGAGAGTAGATATTTTTAAGTTTATTATTACTGTTGTTGTTATGTGCATGTGTATGACAGGGGGCATGGATGTGCCACAGTGTGCATGTAGAAGTTAGAGGACAAACTCCCAGGAGTAAATGTTTTCACTGCACACAAAGGAATTATGGGAAGTGGTGTGCCTAATATTAGCTTGACTGTAGTTATCACTGCACATGTATATGTATATAAGAATACTTAATCATATACCTTAAGTATTACATTTTCAATAAAGCTAGAAGAAAAAAACCAAAACAGTAGTTCATCCACAAAGGAACACTTCCGGTTATGGCAGGTAAAGAAATGACTCATAGAGAAAGAACGATTGCAACAGAAACTGAAGGATAGATAATATACTAACAAGCAAAGGTGGGGCAAGAGAGCATTCCTGGATGGGAATGTCTCTGATATTAAACTAAGGAGTTTGAACTTCACCCTTTAACAAAAAGTGAACCCTAGAAGACGCCAAACCTGTAAATTTATAAGGAAGCTCTCTGGGGGTAACAGAACAGAAAGAAGAGAACCCTGAGAAAACAGAAATTAAACAGCCTTCTTGAGGACACACAGCTAATTATATACCTACAGCTTGCTTCTTGAGACATCTCATTGTGTTTTCCATGTACACATCAACAGGGACAGTTCATTATTAGTATACGTCAACAAGAATACAAGTTTCTGCTCAGCATTACTCAAATACATAATTTGTTGGTAAGACAATGATGATTTGCCAATTTCAGCTTTATATTAACACACATCTTTGGGCAAAATATTCCTATAATTTGCCTCTTCATTCCTTTCATGTTCTGCCACCTTTTACAATTAGTAGTCAAAAGCACTTCTCAAGGTAATTTAATTATTTGAAACCAAATCAGATTTTGTGTTACAGTGCAGTTCCATCCTCTAAGCTAAATATTTTGATAACACTCTTGACAGAAATACATTAACCATCTGTGATGGCTAATCCTGGGTGTCAACTTGATTGGATCTGAGATTAACTGAAATGAAAGAGATCTTCTTGATTGGATCATCTAAAGCCGGAAGACACACCCTAAATGTGGGCGTTACCTTCTGATGGCAGAGGTTATAAAAGACCAAGGCAGAGGAGAACGCGGGACTTTTTGTGGCTTGCCTTCTCTCTTGCTGGTGAGTTCATCTTGCTGCTGTAGACTGAAGACTAGCTGATATTTTGGAATTTGTCAGACCTTCAGCACCAGATTGGGACTACTGAGACATCCAGCCTTGTGGACTGAGCGACTACAGATTCTCAGCCTCTCCAGTATGGTGCAGCCATTGTTGGACTACTCGGACTCTATCCTGTGAGCTAAGCTGATAAATCTCTATACAAATTCATTCTACTGGTTCTGTTTCTTTGGAGAACCCTGACTAATACACCATCCCATCAATAAAGTTCTACCTCTGCCACCTCACCTTAACATGAATACTAAACCAACCTACCTTCCTTTCCTTTCTCTTTCTCCATCACCCCCTCCCCTTTCTTGACAGGATCTTACTCTAGCCCAGCCTGATCTGGTGCTTACCACAAAGCTCAGGCTGGCCTAAACATTCCTGCCTTATCCTTCTAATCCCAAGCACTGGGTGGGCCCCCAAGCCAAATTCTAAATCTTTTTCAAGCATCCATTTGGGGCTTCAAAATATATAATACCATTATAGACTCTTGAGTAGTTCTTCAGAATTTTATTACATTTATTTATTTATTTATTTATTTATTTATTTATTTATTTTAGTCGAGCTTGGCAGCAAGTGCCTTTACCATCATTTATCCAGATCTTGCTGGCTCCTGGACTTATTTTAGAGCTCTAAATCAGAATCACTAAGTTGAAAAGGCAAATCTATACTAACACATTACAATGAAAACAAAGCAATAAACCCTTCACACTTTATTAAGAAAATATGCCATTTTAAAATCTTTATCAAAAGGAGACGTACAAGTATCTATAGAAATTCTTTTGTTCATAAACAAGCCCAAATAGCACAATGGTGTATTTCTCAAATTTGGCTAGAAAGTGAGTCTGAAGAAATATAACTCTAAAACACTGGAATTCCAAATAAGGTACATAATAGTAGCTGTAAAAGGTACATAAAAGTTCACTACAAGACCCATAAAATATATACATTATTCTTAGAGATTTTGGTTTAATGTTTCCATAGTCTCATGGGTAATCAGTTTTCACATATAGGCAAATCTTTTTATTTATTCTCTCTTCCCTTTGAGCATCTTTCCCTGACTCAAATGCCCTAAAGCAGCTCTAACACTTCAACCCTGTAAGATCCTTTGTATCTTCAAGATTCACTTTAGTCTATAAAATTTCCTTGCAACCTGAACCTTCCAAAAAAATTAAAGTGTTCACGTTCTCAGTGAAAACATCTTAAAACAATTTATTCCAAATTATGAGTATAACTGATAGCATCCTTGATCTACTTCAAGATATTTTCATTTTTAATTATTTATCTAAACTTACTTTAATACATATTGTTATAGGAAATTTAGAAATGAGAAAACTAAAATGAATTCTTTCACAGTGTAAGAAAAAGCAGACATCGGGCTGGAGAGATGGCTCAATGTTTAAGAGCACTGTCTGTTCTTGCAGAGGACCCAGGTTCAAGTCCCAGCACCCACATGGTGGCTAACAACCATCCTTAACTCCAATTCTGAGACTCCAACACCCTCTTCTGACCTTCGTGGGTATGGCACAACAGGGGTACACATATACATACATGCAATACATTCATAAACATAAAAATAAAAAAATAAAAATTTTAATAAAGAAAAGGCATATACACATACCCCAGGAAGAGAAGACTGGGAAGCTGGGGCCCGACATCTGTTCTCTACTTACCTAACCACATAATCAGGCTTTAGAACCACCTCATTCAAACCTGATTTTCTAAGTGACAAAGTTTGTGCTCAGAGTTCCAGGTTAACCATTATGTAAACCCAGAGTGACATGTAACTAACCTCCCTAAGGTATTCCAGAATTTTCACTCAATACCACAATACCATATATAACTTTTTAGCATTTATATTTGTGTGTGTGTGAGACTGTGTGAAAAATCTTAACTTTCACACATTAGTTATCAACAGTGGCCCACGCACTTCAATGAAAAGCAGATGTGTGTGTAGAGTAAGAGTGTGAAGGAAAGCAGTAGTTGTAAGTTCTAGAATTGCCTTTGATTTTTTTTTTTTTTATATATTGCATCTAACTCCAAAACCAAACAACAGATTTTAATACTATTCACATCATCCCTAAGAGAGTTGAGGTACATTTTCATGTTCCTTTCGTGGGGGGTAATAAGGTAGCCTACAGGCTTCTGGTCCATTCATCCCTCATGTTAAACTTGTATTTGTCTAAATTATAAGTCAGATTTTCTTTTTTAGAGGTAAGAAAAGTACAATTTTAGTAGGCTTTACAATTTAAATAAATGACTAACTTTAGAAAATAAAGTTCAAGTTCTAATTATGCTTTCTGCATGAGCTTTAAAGTTAACAGTTACATGCAAATAAAAAGTTATTCAGTTGCAATGTATGTTGAAAAAGAGACTCATTTAGGAACCAAATGACACACAACACACGTATTTAAAAATTAAGCACCAAACGGAGTATCATATTATTGATCTTAGAATTTTATAGCAACCTTCTTTCCATGTTCTGATGCGTTTGAAAATCAGGTCAGCCAAAACATAATAACAAATAGTCTGATATGCAAAATTCTATCCATTTTATCATGGTTGTATGTAAGGACAGTCAAGGGCATTATCTGCATTCCAATAGTAACAAGCAGAGATCTGAAAGGTTTAACCAAACTAAAATCAGTATTTCAGAGACCTAATAAGGGAAAGGTCACAATCAATCTCCAATATCTTTGAAAAGAGACCACCACTCTGACATCGATTAGTACTGTCTCTGATGGGGGGGGCAATTTTATACTCAGAATTCTGTGGTTTTTACAGACCTCCAGTAAACAGGAATGGCAGAATAGGGGGTATCCCACTCATGACTTTTCTAGTTATTTCTCTTATCTACTAGGAACTTTGACACAAAAAGGAAAAACTCAGGACTCAAGACGCGCATTCCGCCTGCCCCACGTTCTCTCCAAGTCTTATTCTTTCCAGATGCCGCAAAGATTTGCGTTCTGCTGCTGACCCGGACCCGCAGTTCTCTGGAGCCCAAGCACAGCAGAGAATGAGACTCAGCCTGCAAGTGGGGAAGGGATGTTGGGAGGAGTTGAGTAACAAGACCTTTATATTGAAAATAACTCCAACTCTGTTTTTAGACATCAGTTACTACAGGGCTGTAAAGTCTGGCACTGGGTAAAGACCGACAGACTTTCCTCAACACCAAAACAAGACCTTTAAAGCAAGGGGGAGCTGGGACACCACAGCTGCCAGAGTGCTGAGTAAAGTTTCAACAAATTTGCTCCCGGGAAGGAGGGCAGGAGGCAAGTCTGGGCTCGGCCAAGTGAGCGCAGTGCTGGGTGCGCGGCTGCGGCAGGACTCCGGGACGCCGGCAGCCGAGGGCCCTCGGCGCACTCCCGAGGGCTCGAGAGGGTCTGTGGTCGGGGGTCGCGGGGTGAACTCGCGACCCCGCCGAGGCTGCTCGGGCGAAGCCGAAACAGGACTGAAGTCGCTCGGGTGAAGTCGGGATGGGGATGGGGCTGCTCGAGCGAAGTCGGGACAGGGTGGGGGTCGCTCGGGTGAAGCCGGGATTCGGCCGAGAGCGCTCGGGTGACTTCGGGAAGGGGCCGAGGCTTCTCGGATGAAGTCGGGATGGAGCAAGCGGCGCGGAAAGACCGCGGCGTCTACTTACTCGGTTGTACCAGATGCTGAGGCGGGCCGGGGCCAACACCGCAAAGAACGCCCTCCGAGGGTCCGACTGGACGTGGAGCGGCGCCTCGGCCGGGCTCCGCGGCCCGCAGAGCAGCCTCTTGGGCCAGCCGCTCAGGAAATACATGGTCCGCGCGCGGCCC
>NW_008354174.1:272619-309829 GCF_000622305.1 Nannospalax galili | reverse complement strand
GGGCCGAGCCGAGCCGACGCGGAGCTACGCGACTCAGGAACCAGCACTGACGGGCCGAGGGTGGGGGTGGCGGGCGGCGAGTCAGCGGGAGGAGCCGAGGGCGCCCCGCCCCGCTCGCAGCGCGCGTCAGCACGCCGCTCGGCGCGGGGAGGCGGGCTCTGCGGGCCGCGCTGCCCGTCACTTCTCGAGGCTCCGCCCGGTCATCGCAGACCGCAGCGCACGTGAACACTCCCACTGTTTGGCTGGGCGCCTGCTGCTACGTGGATCCGGCTAGAGACCCGGAGTATGGAGTCGGGGACCCGGGCCGAGTCAGTGATAACCCCTGCGAAGCGCCCTGGTGGCGGAATACGCGCTTGTCCTGGCTGGGCCTGCGGGGTGGAGCGGGGTGCGGCGGGGGTGGGTGGAGCGGAGCGTGTTACGTGATGCTCGAGTTTGTATTAGCACTTAAGTCTGGCGTGCTCTGCCTGGGGTCTTTGCGGAGTTATCTTTTGTGTGCTGCGGTTTAGATGGAAAGCTGGTGAAGTTCTTGCCTTTGTGGAGCTTTCGTCCCAGGCAGGGCCTTATTCAGTCAGTAAATAACCAGTGAAGGGCTTCCGATCCTGACGGGAAGTTCTAAATCTGGTTCAGTGTATGTGTGGAATTCAGTTGGCAGTAGTCAGCCCCTTTAAAAGCCATGATGCCAGGCGAAACCCAGATTGTGTCTCTTGCATTCATCATCAGGTGTGTTCTGAAAAAGACCTAGTTTGTGAGTTGGACTGGGGATAACTGTGTAGCTTGGTATTTAACTTTTGGACCCTCAGCCTTAACAGTAAGCTACTACCTTTAAGGAATTAACCTAATAATCCCTGAGTATTAGCAGTGTATGAAGGAAAGATATGTATGATGTGGAGTTGGAGGAAAAGTTCTGGAATAGAGATTTTTTTTGCATGCTCATCTTTATTTTGTATCTGCATTGCTTTTTTCAATTAAATGTTAACCAACATTGTAAAGGAAGTAAATGCTTCAGCAAACGAGAAAATCCATATTAGATACAATTAGTATTCATAAAATTTGTAACTTTCCATAATTTTTCTGAACACTTGTTGCATTCTGTAGAAACTGATTAAGAAAATGCCTCACTGGTCAGCTTTTTGAGCTCAGATGGTCTCCTTCCTGGTGTGTCCCATCCTTCAACACAGCAGCCTGGAATAGTAAACTTCGAAGATCTTTTTCAGATGTATAAAATGTTAATTCAGCTGAGCTACACCATCAAAGAGGCTCAGAGAGCTCTCCGACTGTCAACATACAAGTTGCCTCATACTTTTTAATCTTGGACAGAGTTGTCCACATGGTAGAGAGAGGAAATGAAGATGTTGAGAATATTTGGCCTAGGTGGCCTTCATTTGGTGTATTCCATGTGCCTCACAAGTGTGACTTCCTGTACTCAGGTAATTTAGGAGTTTCTAGTGACTTTCATTGTTTTCTGTTTTGACCTTACCAACTTCAGAATCAGATCCCCCCTCTGTGCAATCCTTTGTAGCAGTTAAGGTTCACAAAAGAATTTCAAGTGCATGATTTGATTTAATTCTACAGAAAAGCTTCAAGGTAGGTAATGTTGCTATTACACCTCTTTTCATATGGAGGATATAGCACCAAAGTGGTGGGTGTGCCCGAAGTCACACGGCCTGAAAAGAACCCTCTTCCTTCTAAGGATCTAATCTATTATTTTTAAGATTTTTTTTTTTTTAATGTATGTGTATATGTGTGCACCTTCATGAGGTTATATACACCACACAGATCGCTTGGATACAGGCAGTTTCAACCTACTTGTGGGTGCTGGGAACTGAATCCCAGGTCCTCAGCAAGAGCAGTAAGCACTTTTAACCTTTAAGCCATTTCTCCAGGCCCTACATCCAGTGGTCTTAAGACTAGCTTGAGCTGAATTGTGGTAGTTGTTCTGAGCATGGAGAGGGAGCCTTTCTCCCTTGGGAGTGATTCAATAAAATATCTGCCTCTAAAACCCCTTTCTCGAGAGTTACCCATTGTGACAGAAACCTTACAGACTGGACTTTGCTGCTTTTAAATATTATATTGAAACATTATAAAATATACTAACAATTATAAGAAGTAATGTTAAGAGTACATGGAAACAAGTACATTTATAAACTGTGGGTGGGAGGATAATTTGGTACAATTTTTATAAAGCGGAGTTAGCATTATATGCACATGCATTCGTGCCTGTGTGTAGACAGAGACAGAAACACTTGGATCTTGCTGTTTCTTATGATTATTTTCTGAGGAAACAGAATTTTAGCTTAAAATACACGTCACAAGCCTTGCATGCTATATGTAATCCCAGCACTTGGGAGGTAGAGGCAAGAGGGTCAGAGATTCAAGGTCATCCTAGGCTACATGGAGTTTGAGGCTAGCCTGGGCTACATGAGATCTGTCTTGAGTTTTTTTTAAAAAAAAAGTGTGTGTGTCTGTGTATGTAGATACATATACGTGTATATATATATATGATGCATTGAAGATGAAATTATATAGATGTCCCCAGAAGATATTATTGTCCTTACATGTGGTGAAATATTTTGTAAAAATAAATTATATTGGAGAACATCTAATAAAAGTATGTTGACTATATATTATGAAGTAATGAAAATTGCTTACATTATATAAAATATCCCATGTTTAAGAAGAAATGCATGTTTAGCAAAAAAGAAAATCATTAAGATGATGTTTAAAAATTCTCCTTGAAGCCAGGTGTGGTGGCACACGCCTTTAGTCCCAGCACTGAGGAGGCAGGGGCAGGTGGATCTCTGTGAGATCAAGGCCAGCCTGGTCTACATAACAAGTTCCAGGCCAGCTGTAGCTACCAGGGAGACCCTGTCTCAAAAAAAATTAAAAATTAAAAATTTTCATTGAATACAGTGCTTGGTATGTTTTCTTTGAGCTTTTTTATATGTTTCTAAATTATATATAATGAATTCATGTTACTTTTGTAATGAGACAAATATTTAAAACAGTATAGTTGTTAGTGATTGAAATGTCCCACTTGTTAGACTTCAAGTAGGACCTTGCACTGCTGGCAAATCAGAGAGAGTAACAGAGTAATGTGCAGTTTCATGCATGGTCTTGAGACTAGTGAGAGAAGATGAGAAGAAGAGGTACCTGAGTCACCAGACTAAAAGTAGGCCATGTGTATTTGCATACATTCACAGGCTTCCGATTACAGAGCCACAGCTGGATTTTGGTTCAGAACATCCCCACTCCTAATGACTGGGGACCTCCATAAAAGCCTACGGTAATGTCCACTGAAGATGTTGTTTCTGACTCTTCTTTACACTTTTAACATCAGCTTCATTACACTTGTATCTTTTGCAGCCAATGCATTATTAATGGGACAAACTTGATTATTCTTCATGAAAATTAGAAATGAATAATTGAGCTGAAATGCTATATCTTACATTTTGCTTTAAAACAACATAAGTAATAAACAGTATGTGGTATAGATATAGATATATGAAACAAGATTGTCCATAGATTGATAACCTTTCAAGCTGAATGATGAATTATTGGGAATTCATTGTGTTATTCTCTCCGCTGTAGTATATAGTTGAAAATTTGTCCTAGATCCATTAAAACTATTACAGCATAGTAGAAAGTTTCAAATTCCACATGCGATTTTGAAATTCGTTTCAGCTGTAGGCTGAGTGACCTGGGTCTGGACAGATGGCCAAAGGCCAAAAGCTTCAGGGTATCTCGTGTCAGAACTGCTCCAGTGATCTAATCAGGGAGGGGAGGTATCAGGAACAAAGCCATCTCTCCTTTCCTCCTACAATTCATCAGGGCTAGTGATTCCTCGCACCTGGCCTCTCAAGCTGCTTCTTGCATAACCTTGCCATTTTGTGAAGCTTCTTGCTGGCATAATGCTGATTAATGTTGAAGGCATTGCCCGGGTACATGTAGTGTTTCTCAGTGCTCATTCAGGCTTCCTTGTTCATGGTGCAAATATGGAGGATGTTGGCAAGCCCTTGGCAAAAGTGAAATTGTCAAAATAAATGATGGAAATATTTAAGAGAGTACTTTAGTAAGTATGGTATATGTGACTAATGAATCTATCTTATCTAATTTCTACTCACAGATCACAGTTAAATATTACTTGAGATCATTAATTAACCATAAATAAGGAAAGGTTACTTTTAATAAGCCTTAACAGATGCAAATGAGATTTCTGGAATGGAATATTAGCGCAAGCCAGAAATAAAGAAGCTTATTCATAACCAAGCAAAATGGAAAGAGTTGCTACTTTTCTGCCTCAGTTTTTGTCATTTGTGTACTTATGACAGGGCACTGCTCTGTAGCCCAGACTGACCCAAAAACTCATTATCCTCCTGCCTCAGCCTCCCAAATGCTAGGTCTACAGGACCCTACTTGGTCGTTTTAGAAATGAAAAACAGATTAGTAACAGACTTAAATAAGCCAATCACAATTACTCTGTTTGGCTTGTCTCAATAAGTTCTCTAGGATAACACAATGCAGCACTTAAATTTTGTGTGTATTCCTTATTAAAATAGAAAAATGAATTGGAAAGAGTTCCTAACCCCATAGTATGGAAGCTACCATAATTTGAATCAGACACCTTTCTCTCAATCACCTGTTCTTTGCCTCTCTAGTCAGCCGAAATGTCATATTTGTTGGCGTTATCCCTGTATCATTTAGTGTAATTAGTGTCTACTTGTACCAGACCATTCTGGAATATAACAGTCTTGGCTTCTTTCCTGCTCTTACTATTCTTATATTTTCTACTAGTGAAATGGGGGGAAATGAGGGTCCTTGAGAAGATGGAGACATTCTCATTTCAGGTGTGCTTGATTCAAAGACTAGGGTATCAACTTTTCACCATCACCAAAGCCTCCACTAAGTCAGAGGCTCTGGGTTCTTTATCTTGAGAACTCAACAAATTTCATGGACAACAAAGGTTGAGTTTTATCATTGAGAGCTGAAAGGAGAATTTATTGCAGAAAGAAAGAAAGCAGTTTCCTGTACAATGGGAGGGGTCCCAAGAGATGACTGCTGTTAAGGGCTTTGTCTCGGGGTTAATAACGCTTTTCACTGAGGAAGTACATTGGTCTTTGAAATAATGATTGAGCTGAGATAAGGGGAGGTGAACTGGTCAGTGTAGCTTGTCCAGTCATAGTGGAGATGTCTGTGTACCTCTCTGTCCCAGTGACTAGAATGGGGCTCTAGTGTACACCTCCAAGGATCAATGAAGTATCTGATCACACAGCTCCCAGGAAGCTATGCTCATTAGGTTGCTGTGCTAAAGAAGATAAAAGATAAAAACAAAGAACCAAGGACACGAACCAGTGCCTCTGAACAGTACACTTGGTGTCTGGCCAGGACAGAACCGTGTGTTTTAAGGTCTCTCCCCTAACTACCTAGCAAGTTTCTTTCTTCTATTCTCACTACTAGGTTAATATGACTCTTTAAGAATTATAAATCCCAAGTACAATTCTAGAAATAGTTCTCCAAAAGAATTTTAATAAGCAAACTCTTAATTTTATACCTGTCATGGTGTATAATCCCCAAAATGCTTTAAAATGGTTATCTTATTTTTGCCATTTTTAGTTATTGCTTTATTGTAAATAAAAGCATTCTAAAAAACATAACAGGGTGGGCATGGTGCATGCCTGTAATCCTAGCACTTCAGAGACTGAGACAAAGGATCAGAAGTTCCAGGCGAGCTTAGGCTGTGTAGCAAGATCCTGTCTCCAAAATAATAGTAATAGTAATAATGTATAAATTTATAGCTGTAGCCATTTTAAGTGTACAGCTCAGTAGTATAAATATGTTCACATTCTGAAACATCTCCAGAACTTCATCTTAGAAAACTGAAACTATATTCATTAAACAAAAACTTCCCCTTTTCACCCTCCCCGAGACCCTGACAGCCACCATTCTATTTTCTGTTTCCATGAATTTGACTACATAAATGGAACCATACAATATTTTCCATTTTGTAACTAGCTTATGTACCATGTGACAGGATAGGCTTTGTTCCTTTCTACATGTATGTCACATTTTGTTAATGCACTCATCCATCCCTGGACATTTGTATTTCTTCCACTTCTAGTTACTATTGATAATGCTGTGAACACAGGTATGCAAGTATATCTTGGAGATTCTGATTTCATAGCCTTCAGTCATATATCTAGAAGGGAGATTGATAGATCATATGATAGTTCTATATATTTTTTTAGGGGACATCATATTGTTTTCCCTAATGTACCACTTTACAATCCTATCAACAGTGCATAAGGGTTCCAATTTCCTACATTCTCATCAGTGTGTCTTATTTTTAGCTGTGTGTCTGTGGTGTATCCATTGTGTACACATACAGATGGAGACCAGAGGTTGATGTTAGAGTCCTCTTCTGTTGCTCTCCACCTCATTTTCTGAGACAAGTTCTCTCACTGAACCTGAGGCTTGCTTTATGGCATCCAGCTTTTATGTGGGTGACAAGGATCTGAACTCAGGTCCTCATGCTTGCTTAGCAGAGAGCCATCTCCAGCTCCCAACTTTTGAGGGTTTTGTTTTATTTTATTGGTTTTGTTTTTGTTTTTGTGTGTGTGTGTGTGTGTGTGTGTGTGTGTGTATGTGTGTGTATGACAGGGTCTCTCTGTAGCCCCTGGAACTTACTATGTAGACTGCCTGGTCTCAGTCTCACAGAGATCCACCTTCCTCTGCCTCCCAAGGAGTGCTGGAATCAAAGGGGTTTGCCACCATGCCTGGTTGAGTTTTTAATAGTAGCCTTCCTACTTGGTGAGCTAATATTTCGTTGTGGTTTTGATTTGCATTTCTCTGATGCTTATTGATGTTGGACATCTTTTAATGTGCTTGTGGGCCATTTGGAGAAATGCTATCACAGTGGCACACAACATAATACTATTTTAGTAAAAATAGTCTACAGCAGTGGTTCCATAAGACTGATAAAGCTGAAAAGTTCCCATCACCCAGTGACATTATCATCATTGTAATGTAGTGCAGCATTTACTCATGTATCTGTGAAGTTGATATAGCAAGCCAGTGCTCCCAGTTGCTTATGAAACTATAGCACATATAATTATATACAGCATATACTTAGTAATGAACAACTATGTTCCTTATTACTATGCTTCATTTCATTATTATTTTAGAGTATACCCCTTCTAATTATAAAAAGTTCTGTAAGACAGTATGCCTTGTTAAACTGGCGGCAGCCTCATATATCTTGTGTTTACCATGTCTTGATTTTATCAAAAGGCCACATGAAGTGAATGGCCTGTACCATCTAGGTTTATGTAAACATAGTCCATGATGTTCCCACAACAATGTGAACCATGGCTATTATCTTTGGTAGATTGTGACACCAGGAGACCTGCACAAAATGTCAAAGCTCAAGAGCAAATCTTTGAATTTCAGTTTTAGTGGACCTAATTTAGCTTCTCTGTCAGGTCTGAAGATACCTATTTTTTATACTCAAAGCGTTGCAAGAATCTTCAGATTTCGCTTCTTAAATATTAAGAGCAAATTGACATGTATTCAGACATAAAAATCATTTATAAAAACCATTAGGAAATTGACAGAAGTGTGGAGGCAGAGGCCAGTCTGGTCTACATAGTAAGTTCCAGGCCAGCAAGAGCTCCACCGTGACAACCTGTCTCAAAAAATTAACTGGACTATATCTCTAAAACTGTCTGTGCACTATATTTTATTAAAAGTACTTGATAAGAAATGGCAAAATAGGAGCTCGTGGTGGTTTGAATGAGAATGTCCCATAGGTTCCAAGTATTTGAACACTTGGTGGCACTGTTTGGGGAGGGTCATGAAACCCCTGGAACTGGAGTTCCAGAGAGTCGTTAGCCACCATGTGGGTGCTGGGAAGTGAACCCTGGTCCTCTGCAAGAGCAGCCAGTGCTCTTAACTGCTGAACCATCTCTCCAGCCCCCATAAATCTTTTTTTCTTTTTTAAAGGAGAAGTGACAAAATAGCTGTCAGTGCCCCCTGAGACATATATTGTCTTTAATAGCATTTATTTAAAGGTATTAAAAACCAGGATAGTTACAAAAAGTATAACTGGTTTTTACATTTTTTCCTTTATATTTGGGGCATTTCTGTTCTTCAAATCAGGACAGTAAGTGCTATTAAAAGTTTTGTCAATTTGCTATCAAGGAAATCACTTTTCTCAAAGTCTGGTCCATGCAATTGCCAGCATCAGAATTGCCTGTACATAAATTAAAGTGCAGATTCCTGAATTAAATTCCAGACTTCCTGAATCAGAATGTGTTGGTAGTATGATCAAAGAATTAGAATTTTAACTCAATGCCCAAGATCATCTTATGCATATCAATAAAGTTGGCAGCAAGTTCATTAAGAATAAGAAAATATAAATTGCTCCATTTCTACTCTGCGTGTGGTCTACACTCTCTCTGCTCAATTTCTCCATTCTCTCATTCACGCATAACCACATTGAAAGTGCACTGCAGTTCTGAGAAGTGTGAGCATGGCTTTCTATCCCAGTAACTGGGAATTTCCCTGGTATCCTAATGAGATACTGGTCTGGAAGTTGTAACCCCTCCAATGAAGGCCAGCGGAGCCTGAGCAGTTGCAGTGGTATTGGGGTGTCCAGTAGGTAAATCATAGGCAAATCAAACCTGGATACCTCATGCTAATCACTCACCTCACCTGTTCCTCATTTGAATAGTGAGGATGACAATACCTATCTTAACAGGTTAATACTCTTTTTATATGCTAGAAACCAAGAACTAGATTAAGCTGTGCCTTTAACAGTATACTTTGTAGTCAGAAAGGCTTATTCTTATGCATGAATTCACAACAGAGTATTTTGGGCTAGTCACAACTTTGACTTATGGTTGGTGTTGTTGCACAAAGAACACTTACCTTGTATTATGTGCTAAATTCTGCTCTAAGCACTCTAATTTTTATTCTCAATGGTATGTGGTCGATGTTATTCCATTTCACAGATAAGGAAATTGAACCTCAAAGAGGATCAGAGCTTACAGAAATACACAGTAAGATACCTTGAATATGGGGTCTAAAATTTTAACAATTTCACTAACTTGGTCTTACTAAGTATGCCTAATTATGTTGAGCTGATTTGTTAGCTAGTTTTATCCCAATTCCTAGGAACATTTTTCTCTAATTCTTCAAGTAGGGAAACAAATGGAACCATGGTTTTACTTAGAGTGTAGTATTTTTTATACCTTAAGTAAAACAAAAACAACCTGACTTCAGCTGAGGACTTGTCATTGGCAGCTGGTCACTGCTGGGTGAGGCAGAGTTCATCTTTAAGGGAGTGACGATAGATAGACTGACCAGGCTCCAGTGAATGAACTCACACCAAGGGGCATCTGGGGACACAAATCAGTAGGTCTTACTGTGTATGACAGAATGCATGAAATCTGGTGGGGGGAGGTTATGGGGGTACAGAGAGGGGAGGGGGTCTAAATATGATTAAGATGTATAAAATGCACAAAAATTCAATAAACATTTACACATAAAACTTGTAGTTTTTTTAATATTTCCATTTTGTGTCCTTTCAAGTAGTTATCAATTATGCTTATACTACTTGTTAATAAAATATTCTCTTGTTTAAAAAAAGGGTCTCGTGAATTATTGAAAATAGGTATTTTCTCTGGAACTTTCTTTGGCAGGCATACATGAATGTGGAAGGATGTGAGGGAAGAATGAATCATATACAGGTAGAACATTGAAGGCACTAAGTGAATCAAGGAATTAGCATTCAACAGTAGAATCATGTTTGAACCTTAGCTCATGAACACCATTTAACTTATGAAACATCAAAGGAAGAATGTTGCCTGCGCTAGACCCAGCCTAGAGATGCTCGGCATCATTTGTTATAGGCTCTCCCTTTCCTTTTCATTTTCCTAGAGGTTAATTCTGGTCTTGCCTTGTGCTACCACTGCAGTCAGAGAAAGGTTTTCTCCTGCAGGACCCTGAGGAAGGAAGAACAATATCCTAGCTTCTACCTCAACCTACCCCTCCCAAACTCCAAGCACACATAGTGCTCTAAGAAGTTTTCTCAGGATTCTTCTGTAATAAGGACCCCTCACCCCATGAAAAAGATGTCAAGGATGGCCAGAATGCTTCTATGCTTTTTATCTTGACTAGGTAGGAAAATACACGGGGTGGATCCATATGTGGATTAGAAGTTGGCCATTGCCTATACACAGTTTGTCAAAAAGCCCATGTCCTCTTGTGATCAGCCAGATAAAACCAATTTACTCAATTTTTTAAAGTGAATAGTTACCCAACTCTCAGATGACAACACTGTTTGGATAAAATGTGGCAAGCATACCAGGAATCTTCTAGACTCCAGGAATGGGGATTGGGTGATGAGATACTCTGAGGACTTCTCAAAATAGCCTATTATTGCTCATGCAGTTCCCTCTTGTGGCTAAAGTATGTAGTAGAAAGAAAAAAACACATTACTGTTATGGAGAATTCTGGGTAGCAGTGTAAAATTCATTCTTTTGAGTTATTCCACCAGAGAGAAGAGCTAGGGCATCACGACACCAACTGTTTTCAGTCATTGGTTAGGGGATTGGTTTAGGGAGGCATTACAGTTCCACACAACCAGGCTCACAGTTGGAGCACTAGTCAACACAGAAAGCCACTAGGGAAAATGGTTCAGTTGCTGGTAGTAGGTAAGGCTCATGGAGACATAGGCAGAGTACCAATAATATCTACTACAGTATCATCAAGGATGATAAGACCTATTATCTAAGCTGGGGCTCACAAAAATTGGGCTGAAGATCAAAGGCTTTAGGGACATACTGATTTGTTTCATAGCCTATGTACTTAGGCCTATAGCCTCGGTGGTAGAACACTCCCCTACCCTGTGGGAGGCACTGAGTTTGAGCCCCAGCACTGATAAAAATAAGATAAAACAAAAGCTCAAAACCAAAAAGCAACAAAAATCTAGATTTTTTTCCAGCTCTCTATGGTCCAAAGTTCTATAAAGATTTTTGTAGGGGCTAAATATGTAATTAATGTTAAAAGTACTTGGAATTGTGAATGGCATCACTACATATTCCCGTAAAACACTAGTTAACTCATTAACATACCACGCCACAGAGACAAAGTCGATGAGGACTTAAAATGTTCTGTGCTTGGCCACACTGCCAAGTCGGGTCTTGGAAGTTCCAGTCTTTCTCCTGGCAGAGGTATCAGGAAGCAGAATTGCAGGGACCTCTGGGTCTCAGATTAACCTTGAAGATATGGCTAGATGGAACCCTTGAATTATCACTGGGGCAATGTGGCCTCAAGCTTTGTAGTGCTCTGTAGTCACACTGATCCTCCAGAGATGGAGTAGGTTCTAGGCAGGCCCACTCACTAAACCAGCCTCCTTAACCTCTCCACTTTCCCACTTAGCCATTCAGACATTCTAATTTTATCTTGTTTGTGAGAAAAAGTAAGGGAAGAAAGAGCTAGTATTATCTTTCTCCATGACACGTTCCAACACAAAACCATAGCTGCCCTTTCAATAAACAAGTATTTTTGGAATTCCTTAGTTGAAATTACATGGCTCACATCACATACTCAAGGCATTTTTTTCCCCAACTGCCCAGTCAGCGAAGACCAGACTTTTGGAAAAAGTCAAGCTTTCGTTAACGCTCATCCACACATGATATAAAAGCTGGGTAGGCTTTCAACATCTCTACTTATCTGACAGTTGGAAGTGATTTGGAAGAAGGATGGTACAAAACATACTGAAAAGTCCTCATGATGCCATGTAAAACTACAGTATAACTTGGTGAAAAGTTATTTTCCAAAGAGAAGAAAGCACTCATTTTTCAATTTTTAATATAATGTCTGAAATAAACACATAATACATTTAGTAGTATATTTCAGTACAATATGGTTCTACACCAGTCACTGAATATGAAGATTATAATTGTAATTCCAATTTTATTTTTTTTAATTTTATGGGCAATAGCACCTGTGTTGTGCAATGCCTACAGAGGTCAGAAGAGGGCATAAGATTCCCCTAGAACTTTGGTTACAGACTGTTGTTAGCTGTCATGTGGGTGCTTGGAATTGAACCTGGGTCCTCTGCAAGAACAACCAGTGTTCTTAACCACTGAACCATCTCTCCAGCTTCTGCAATTCCAATTAAAAAAAAATGTTTAGCCATCAATTTTATAATTCCCTAATTTAATATGCTGCCTGTCTTTTTCTTCTTTTTCCTTTCTTGTTTTGCTTGGTTTGGTCTCATTTGGCTCTGGCTGAGCTTGAACTCCTGATCCTCCTCCTTCTACCTCCCAAATATTGGGATTACTGTTTCTACTACCACATCTGGAAAAATGTTGTCTTAATAGAAAATAAACCCCTTTTCCAAAATTGGCAATGGAAGGAAACTCCCCACACAAAGAGGAACAGCTGGATCTTGCATTTCTCTAGATTTGCCACCCAAGATAGAGTGGAGGGCGTGACTTTCTCCTTTAATATTGTATTAATCCACACAATAGACTAATCCCATGAGCCCCTGTCCTAAACTGTGGCAGGCTCTGCTTTTCTTGAGACACCAGTCTGTGCCAGCTCAGAGCCAAAGTACACAGACATCCACATGGAAGTTCCCAAGTCGACTTCAAAGGGTAAGAACAAGAAAAAGTGAAAGCAGCCTAGGTAGCCAGTAGCCGGGGTGTGGAACTCTGGTAACTGGTGGCATTGATGGTTGTCCCTTTGCAGGGGAAGTTTGCATATCTGTTGAGGTCTGTGCATAATAACTATATCAGAGTTTCCTGGTCAGTTCAAGATTGATTTCTCTATGTCCTGCAACCAAAGTGTGTGATGTCTTCAGCAATATGGTCTTACTATCTAGTTATAGTGAGCAACCAAGAGCAGTGATAATAGCTTATATTGTTCTGGGTGCCTCTGGGTTCTCCCTGACAAATTTATTGCTGTATGAAAGGACTTTAATTTCATGGGCTCCCACTAGCCAATTGTCAGTCTTAATTCCTGAGCTCTTACATTTTTTCCATCTTCTTCCTTGATGTACCCTAGGTTTTGGGTTGGGGGACGTTGATATAGATGTCACATCGGTGACTGAGCACTCAGAGTCATTTATTCTTAAGCACTTTGAACAATTATGAATCTCTGCATTGACTAATACCTACTGTGAAAAGAAACTTCTTTGACCAAAGTTGAGATCACCACAAATCTATGGATATAAGCACAAATATTTAGAATGCAGTTTTACAGCATGCCCATTTAGCAAAACAACAACAGTAGGTTTTCCCCTGGGGCCTATGACCTCCCCAGATATGGGATTTTTTTAAACCAGGTTTACAGTACCAGGAATGAAATCCCTCTTGTGGAGCAAGGCCTCAACTCCAGTCAGAAGACAGTTGGTTACCCCCATAGCAGTCAAGTCATTATTGCACCAATGGACACATCTTGCTTGGCAGGTAGGTATTGCAGCATGCAGAGTCCAGTACTGGGTAAGACTATTGATGTCTTTTCTCTTCCTGCAGCCTGTAATAGCATATTCAAGTGCTATGAAAACTAGTCAGAACTCTAGTCTTGTTCCTGATCTTAGCCAGGAATTCTTTGGGATTTTCTTCATTTATATGATATTGGCTATAAGTCTGTAGTATGTTGAGATATGTTTCTTCCATCCCTACCCTCTCCATGATATGTGTCATGAAGGGATGCTGAATTTTGTCAAAGACCTTTTCTGTGTCTATGAACATTGAGATGATCATATGATTTTTGTCTTTGAGTTTATATGAGAAACATTTATTGATTTACATATATTGAAACAAACCTGCATCTTTCTTGATGAATGACCTTTTTGATGTGATCTTGAATTCAGTTTTCCAGTATTTTGAGAATATTTGCATCTGTGTTAAACAGGGAGATCAGTCTGTAATTTAATTTTCTGTGTCTTTAGCTTCATAAAAAGAGTTTGGAAGCCTTCCTTTTCCATTTTATGAAATAATTTGTTAATATTTTATTTATTATTTTGTGTGTGAGTGTATTGCCTGCATGTGTGTAAGTGTACCTTTGTCATGTAATGCCCATGGAGGCCAGAAGAAGGCATCAGATCCCCTGGAACTGGAGTTGTTGGCCACCATATCAGTGCTGGGAATTGAGCCCAAGTACTCTGCAAGAGTAGTTAGTGGTCTTAACCACCGAGCCATCTCTCTGCTTCCTCATGAAATAATTTGAGTAGCATTGGTGTTAATTCTTCTTTGAACTTTTGGTAGATTTCTTCAGTTAATTCATTGAATCCTGAGCTTTTATAAGTTGGGAGACTTTTTATTGCTTCTTTAATCTTACTAGTGGTTGTGGGTCTGTTTAGATTATTTTATCTTGGTTTAATTTTGTTATGTCACCTGCATCTAGAAATTCGTCCTTTTTTAATATTTTACAATTTAGTGGAACTGGGGGCTTTGTTTTGTTTGTTTGTTTGGTTTTTATGAGACAGGGTCTCCCTGTAGCCCTACCTGGCTTGGAACTTGCTATGTAAACTAGGTTTGTTTGATCTCACAGAGATCCACCTGCCTCTTCCATGTGCTAGGATTAAAGGCATGTGCTACCATACCCTGCTAGAATAGAAGTTCTTAAGTGATATCCTTGTAATTTTCTGAGTTTCACTGGTATCTGTTGGAATTTATCCCTTTTCATTTCTGATTTTTATTAGGTTGAGTCTTCTATCTCTTACTTTTGGTTAATTGGCTAAATGTCACTCTTGTTTATCTTTTCAAAGAACTGACTCTTCATTGCAATGATTTTTTAAATATTTTTCTTTGTTTCTATTTCATTAATTTCATTAATTTTCTTTGTTTCTATTTCATTAATTTCTGCTCAGAGTTTTATTATTTCTCTTTATCTATTGCTTTTGAGATTGATTTGTTCTTATTTTTCCAAAGCCTTAAGATGCATCATTAAGTTATTAATTTGAGATCTCTCAAAATTTTTGATGTCTACACTTTGTGCTATAAACTCCTCTCAGGAACACCTTCCTGGTGTCCCACAGATTTTGGTATGTTGTGTTTTCATTTCATTCACTTCTACAGAGCTTTTGAAGTCCTTCTTGATTTCTTCAGTGACCCATTTATCATTCAGTAGTGTGTTGTTTAGTCTTCAAGAGTTTGTGTGCTTTCTGTAGTTTCTACTGTTGTTGGTAGCTACCTTTATTCCATTGTTAGCCAGATAGAATACAGGATATTATTTCTGTTTTATTGAGATTTGCTTTGTATCCTAATATATGATTGATTTTGAATTATTCCGTGATTTGCTGGGGAGAATATGTATTCTTTAGTGTTTGGGTGGAATGTTCTGTAGATGCTTGTTAGGTACATTTGGTTTAGGATATTTAACTCCAGTGTTTCTCTCTTTAGCTTTGCTAAAGCTAAAGCTCTTTCAAAACTTAGAGTCTATCTTTCCACTCCATTCTGGATTTAAAAATTTATATTGAATAATAAATCATTATTCTGATGAACCTGCCTTCGTAAGTGGTTTGACCTTTCTCTCTTGAAGCTTTAAATGCCCTTTCTTTATTCTGTGTTTTAGTGCTTTAGCTATCATGAGAATTTCTTTTCTGGTCCTGTCTATTTGGTGTTCTGTGGGCTACTTATACCTGGACAGTTATCTCTTTCTCTAAGTTTCTTGTATGATTTTATTGAGGCTATCTCTACCTTGGTATGATATTCTCCTTCTTATATGACAATAATTCAAGCTATATCTTTTCACAGTGTCTCAAACCTCTCCCATTAAAAAATTATCGATTGGCCTTTGTTTAGTGACCCAATTCCTCTACCTTTTCTTCCAGGCCTGATACTCTGTTTTCCATATGATCCATTCTATTGGTAAGACTTTCCATTGAGATTTTTATTTGACTCATTTATAAAATTACATTTAGTGTGGTGTGTGTGTGTGTGTGTGTGTGTGTGTGTGTGTGTGTGTGTGTGTGTGTGTGTGTGTGTGTGTGTGTGTGTGTGTGTGTGTGTGTGTGTGTACTGTGGTATATGTGTGGAGGTTAGCAGTTTGAGGAATCAGTTCTCTCCTTCAACCATATGGGTCCCCGGGATTTAACTCAGGCTTGGCAGCATGCGCCTTTGCCTTCTGAGCCATCTTACAGGCCATCGTGTCAGAGAGCACCTGAACTTAAACTGAGGACCTCTTGATTGTCACTCAAATGCTGTACCATTGAGCTATCTCCTTTCTTTGTTTGGCTTGAGTTTTTCATTTCCAGCATCATTTCAGTTTGACTTTTCTTCAGCAATTCTCTTTATTAAATTCTGTTTTCATATCTTGGATTGACTTCCTTATTTCATGCAGTTCTTTGTTTTTGTTCTCTTGGAGCATATTCATATCATGTCTGAGTTGTTTGGACATAGTTGTAATCATTCTTTTTAATTCTTTGTCTGGGCATCCTTCCAGGTTGGTTTCATTAGGAGCCATTACTATGGGACTAGTGATTTGGGGAAGAGCCTTGTGTTTATCTCCATGTTTCTGTTTCTGTGTTGGACTTGCATGTTGGATTTACTTTGTTGGTTGAGTTTTTCTTTTCTTTCTTTCTTTTCTTTTTTCCCCCCAAGTAACCTTTCTTCTTGCAGTGCAGTCATATACGTTCAAGAGAACACTAAATTGTAAGGAGTAGAGATGTCATTTCTTTCTGGGGGACTGGTGTTGAGGGTTGCAGTTTTTATCCCTAGTCTTCCCCTGAGGACCCACTACTGCCTGCAATAACAGTTACTATTCAAACCAACACATTCTGGCTGGTCCCATAGTCCTCCTCCACTGTCTGGTGTGGCTCTCTACACCTAGATGCCTTACCTTGAGTCAGCTCTGGTCATATTCCTCTCACACATGTTATGGGACTGCTCTGCTCCTGTGCCTTCAACCCTGGGTCCACAATTTCCCTGTGATATTCTTGGGATTAGCCAAACATATTCCCAGTGCTGGAGTTATGTTGTCCCATTATTACTTACAACAACTACATCTACAAAGATTCATTCTCATCGAGCGTGCTGGTGCTCGCCTTTAATCTGAACATTCCAGAAGCAGAGGCAGGTTGATCTCTGTAAGTTCAAGGCCAGCCTGGTCTACGTAGCGAGCTCCAGGCCAGCTGGAGCTACAGGGAGACCCTGTATCAAAAAAGAACAACAACAACAACAACAATTCATTTTTCCCTGAACATTTTTTAATGCTAATCTAGCATTTTAGTTGTATACTTAGCTTTCATCTTGGATGACTGACCAACAATAGAGAAATGAAGTTTAGGAACTTACTTATTTTCTTCTCCCCTCTACCCCCCACCCCAGATTGGTAGTCACAAAATAGTCATAGATTATGGTTACCAAATTGGTAATCAAATTTGTATACAACATTGGAAACTTGGCCTCAGTTCCAAGTTAGCAGTTCAATTTCAATAAAAGGAACATTTAGATGCCATGCTCAAATTTAAGTAATATTACATTAAATAATTCTGGAAATCAGGAAATCAGTCTTAAAATTTTGGAAATGACTGTTTTGTAAATGACTTCAGTTACAAATGGGAATCTTATCTAACCTTGTAACCAAAGTTAATATGTTTTGAAAACATGTAATACTATCTCAGCTTGTTTAGGATGTAAACAAAATTACTAGGCCTTTGGCTCCTTTTATAAGATAAACATACGGCTTTAAACCTTCTTGATCCTTCCTTGCCCCTGAGCAGAACAGTGTGTGTGTGTGTGTGTGTGTGTCTGTGTCTGTGTCTGTGTGTCTGTGTGTCTGTGTGTGTTGTGAAATACCAAGCAAAGCGGCACATAGCCTTGGAAGCAATGAATTATTCCATTTGTGTTGCAGTGTTGCAAACAGCAAGTGCTATTAGATTGATACCATCTGTTTATGGCCCTATGCACTCTTCTGGGTCAGTAGGAGTCAAGAAATCCTTCAGGGAAAATGCTTCCCTGATAAGACAGGTTCTTCATTCCTTTCCCATGTCATACTAGATATGTACTTTTTCAGTAAATGCAGAGCAAGTCCTTTGCTTGATGAAACAGTTCCAAGAAAAACTTAAAGGAACAAGTTCTCAGAACAGGTTGTACTCACTCCTGGTTTTAACTGAGGCCAGATAGCCATAATGTGGCATCTCTCTGCTGCCAAAAATTACATATATTTTGAATGCAATGAGGAATTCCCTTTGCAGAACAAGTAGAGCTGTTATTGTAAAGATATTTCTGCCCTCTTTTGTGACATTATTAAAAACAATAGCACAAACACATGAGCTGGGACTATCCCTTGTAGAGGAGGCATAGGCCGTATTTAGGTTCAAAATACTGACAATATTCAGGTACATAAGGATAACTCAAACAAAAAATAAACAACTACAAAAGCTTCTTGGATACAAAACACTTCAATTCTTAGAAAATTTTCATGTAAGCTCAGATCACATGGACTGCCACAGGCATTTTTCGCCTGACAAAGGAGGCAGAGAAGGCACCACCATGTCTTCTTACACTCTGGTCTGCGTAGGAGCCACGACTGCCATCTGCTGGACCTTCTCCTTCATGCTTTGCATCTCTTGGGTTAGAAGTATGCTTAACTCCATGATATGTGACAATAGAGGGCTGGGGATGTAGTTCAGAGCTTGCTTAGCGTATGTGAGACCCTGGGCTCAGTCCTCAACACTGAAAAATTACAAAACAAGCAAGCAATCAAAAAAACAGGCAGACAACAGAGCTTTGGAGAAGGTAAGAGACCAGTGTAGATTCTAGCTCATCTTCCTGAGTGCCAGTCAATCTTTACTTCCATCACTCCACATCCTCACTGCCTGTCCTATGGACTTTAGTGCCAGCACTAGACAAAGAAACACCAATCTGATATACACAGTATGTCTAGCTCCTAGGCTTGGGCTGTTTTTAGCCAAAAGCTACTATTGTGAATATCCATGTTTAAGTTTCTGGTGCACTTGTACAATAATTCCTCTGCATTAAGCCTAACAGTACATATTGCTGGGTTATGAGATGTGCAAATATTCAATTCTGTTAGATAATGACAAATTGTATTCCAGGATAGTTGTGCCAATTTATACTCATGTTGTTATTGTTTAAGAGCTCCCTTTATCCATGTCTTTACAAATACTTAATACAGCAAAACCTAATTTTAGTCTATCCAAACAATATAATACAAATTTTTATTGTAATCTTTGTGTGTACATGTATTCAAGTGTGTGTGGGTGCACATGTACACACATGCCTGTGGAGACAAGAGATCAAGCTTGAGTGTCATCCCTTAGAAACCCTCTGCCTTGTGTTTTGAGACAGTGTCTCTTGCTGGCCTAGAACTTACTGACTTATGCTAAGCTTCCCTGGCCAGCAATCTCTAGGGATCTAGCTCTGCCTCCAAAGCCCTAGGATTACAAGCATGAGCCACCATGCCTGCTTTTTTCACATGGGCTCTAGGGATTAAATTTGGGTCTTCATTCCTTCACAGCAAGCACTTTACCAACTTAGACATCTCCCCAGCCTTATTGTAACCTTTTCCTTTTAACTTTTAAAATTAGGTACATACATATACAACATATATGCATATATATTATATTGTGTATATGTGCATGTGCTTGGGGAGGTGCATGTGTGCCATGCCCAGCATGTGTCAGTTATCTCCTTCCACCACATGGGTCCCAGGGATCAAGCTCAGATCATCAGTTTCGATGGCAAGTGCCTTTACCTGCTAAGTCATCTTGCTGTCCCCACCCGGTTGTGACCTTAACTCTATTTATAATATTAACAAAGTGGAGAATCTTTTCATATTTTCACTGTTTATTTATTCTTTTCTACAAAGTGACTATTTGTACTCCTTATGCCTTTTGGCATTGTCTATCATTTAATAATTGCTATGCAAAGAGTTTTCTGCTGCGTTTGGTAGCGTACACCTGTACTTACAGCTGAGGCAGGGTTGAGGTGTGGGAGGTTTGATGCCAGCCTTGGCTACATAGCAAGACTCTGTCTCAAAATAAAAACAAAGCTCTTTTATATATTATAAAAACAAATTCTTAAGGTTTTACACAGCAGTGTTCTAGATAGCTTGTAGCATCTCAGCAGAAAGATTTTGTATATTTCTCTTTTTTAAAAAGGACTTATGTTTTAAATTTATTTTTTATTTATGTGTGTATGTGCACATGTGTGAGTGTCCATGGAGACCAAAAGAGGGTATTGGATCCCCTGGGGCTGGAATTAGAGTCAGTTATGAACCACCTGATGTGGGTTCTGGAAACTGAACTGGGATCATCTGCAAGAACAGCAAGTGCTCTTAACCACTAACCATCTCTCCAACCCTATTTCTTAAGTTATGTGTGTATGCGTGTATCTATGTATGGGTATGTGCATGTGAATGCAAGTGCCCATGGAGTCCAGAAGACAGCATCAGATCCCCTGGAGCTGGGGTTACAGGTAGATATTTGGGTGCTAGAAGCTGAAGTTGGGTCCTCTGCAAGAGCAGTACATGCTCTTTAACTGACAAACCATCTCTTCCAGGTGTTGGGTGCAAGATATTTTATTTGTCCATTAATTGTGTTAATTTTGCTGTTCAAATTGTATTTTAAAATATCTGTGCTCTAGCTGATCTATCAGTAATCAAGAGAGATGTTGAAATCTTTCATTTTAGTATTTAGGTTTGATAATTTCTCTTTGTAATTTAACAAATTTTTGCTTTATATAACTGAAACCATTTTGCTAGGTATAAAAATTTGCAGTTATTATCCTGCATCTTTCTGGCAAGTGTGAACTTACTGTTAAGTAGTGACCCTTCTATTGCTAGTGATACTATTAAGGTTCCAAACTACAGCAACCTTCCTGTCTCTAACAGGGCTTCACCGACCTAGTAAGCCCCTGAGAAAAGGGAACCGAGTTGATAAGCACCCTGGTCTTTGAAGTCAAGGGAAGCAGACTCTTCTAAAAGGCAGCCTGCCTTTCCTTTGATCTCCCAAGACAAGATAAACAGATTCCACCTTTTTACCAGAGACTTCAGGAGCCGCTTTTCCCTTATCCTAAGAGGACAAAAAAATAAACACTTCCTGACCCAGATCCTGGCTGACAGATGGAAAGGAGCTGGGTTTACAAGCCCCGCTTTTCCTGCCCCCCCCCTCGCCTAATTTTTCCTAAAAAGTTCCACCTATAAAGCTCCAGATCACAGTCTGTGGGTTGACATTTTCCCTTTCCCGAAGGGAATGTGTCCCGTGCGAAATAAAACTTGTCTTGGTGCTTTCTCTGGATCAACCCTCTCCGTTCTCGGGCTACTTTCACCTATCAGATACTATCTGTTGAAAAGTATATTTTGTGTAATTTAAAATATAATAACCCTCTTTTTGTTCTGTATTTGCCTTCATCTTTGTTTTTTGTTGTTGAGTCTCCAATTTTCCCTTTGAGAATACTATGAGCTTTTCTTTTTTTGTGAAAGAGCATGTACCTGGAGTTTTCTTTTTTAAAACTAATTTATTTGGGGATTACTCTGAGTATCCTTGAACTATAAACTTTAGTCCATTTATATTTTTGCTGTTATTAATTAATATATCTAGACATTTTCTGCCATCCCACCTTGTAATTTCTATCTCACTTAGTTTTATTATTCTTTTTCCTCTCCCTCTTCTTTTGCTTTCTTTTTAATTCATAATGGTAAGGTTTTTTTTGTTTGTTTTTTCTGAAATAGGGTCTCACTATATAGCCCTGGCTGGCCTGGAATTCAATATGTAAACCAGGCCGGTTTAAAACTCACAGAGCTTGGCCTGCTTCTGCCTCCTTAGCGCTGGGATTAAAGGCATGCACTGCTACACCTGGCTTGTTTTTTTTTTTTTTTTTTTTTTTTTTAAGTTTTATGTGTGTGTGTGTGTGTGTGTGTGTGTGTGTGTGTGTACACACGCCCGTGTGTGCTGGCACCTGCAGAAGCTAGGAGAGGGTGACAGATCCCCTGGAGCTGGAGTTACAGGAGGCTGTGAACTATCCCACATTGGTGCTGGGAACTGAACTGGGTTCCTCTGAAAAAGCAGCAAGTGCTTTTATCCACTGAGCCATCTCTCTAACCCCCTCTCCTTTGTTTTGTTTTTTAATTTGCCTTTTCTACTCACTTTTCTAATTTAGAAGTCATTTGAATTCTCATTATCTGAAAACTTACTACAACTCAGAAAATCTTACTCAAGACCTCCTATCTGAATAAAACCCCTGCTATAGTGACTTTACATTTGAATGCTAGCAAAGACATTTAACTGCATGTAATTCAGGTGTTAGTATATGCAGTTCACTGGGGTCTTAGCTTGCTCCTCAGCAAGCTCACATCTTGTGCTCCTATTACTTAGAGGCATTATCTATTTTCATATTATTAAAATCCAGAACCTCAGAGAGCAGGCAATTCCATAAAGAAATGAGCATAAAAGGTGCATGAACCTCAGACATTTACTAGTGAGCTCACGTCTTTGCCAGTTCACTTGCTCCCCACAATATAACTATTCCTCATCAATGGAAAGCACACCAACCTTCTCCCTAGAAGATCCAACATCCTTTCATCCATCTTAGTTATTCATTTCCCATTTAACTTGGTCACATTCATCCTTTGATAGCCTGTAATTGAAACCTCAGATATAAGATTAATTCTGTTAGTATTAGACTAATAGTCATACAATGGAGCACAGCTGTGACAGTGAGTGTGCCACATGCACTTCTACTGATATTTCTCACAAATATAATGTTCACTAAAAAGATAACGCAGAAGGATATCTACAACACAGGTCCAGTTATGCAAACCTAAAAGCACAAGAGAGGAAAGGGGGGCGTGAAGAAAGAGCCCATGTTCTGTTTGCCAAGCAGTGAGCCCTGACTGACGGTTGCATGCAGCTTAAAGAAGGGGAGCGTTTTAAAATGCTCTGTCTCTGAATGGAATGAATATGATATTGTATAGATTCAAAAGTATTAAGCCAGCTGTGGTGAAGCACACCTTTAATCCCAGCACCCGGGAGACAGATGAAGGCAGATCTCTGTGAGTTTGAGGTCAGCCTGGCCTAAATGGTAAGTTCCAGGCCAGCCAGAGCTAAATAGTGAGACCTTGTCTCAGAAAAAGTGATAAAAAAATGTACTGACAATATTATTATTTTATTTGGCTGTGAGTTTCTGGGTTTTATTTTATACTTTTGCTACCTGAGACCTATCATTTGTAATTTGCTACCTAGAGTTAACTTGTTAATTTGTTGATTATGTGTCCTTCCTCAGATAGTTAATTCTTGTAAACATAGATAAATACATATTTAAGCTTTTGTAATAAATACAATGAGAATGTTCTATAACACTCTATTGGATCCTTTTTTGGCTTAATGGTTTATCTTAAAATTGTTCTTATTCACAAATATAGAAATACCTTGTTTTTAAAATGACTGCTTGGTATGCCACTGTATGGATATACCACAGTTTACTTAACTAGCCCACTGTTAGTGAGACATTTCAGCCATTTCCTATCTTTACTGGCATTTTTGACTATGTGTGTAGGATAAATTCCTAAGGCGAAATTTGGGGACAAACAATTTATTTTAAAGCAGGTACTTATAAAAAATGTCGTTGAATTTTTGTGTCTTTCAAACATAAAATCACCTTTATACCCCCTTCCCCTTTTTCACCCTCCTATAGCCCCTCCTCCATTGGCGTTCATATATTCTGTCATTTGTGTTAAGGCCTATCATGTAAAGTTAGTGTCCCCAGATGTCCCTCAGTGCAAGTTCATCCATTGGGATCTAGTCAGCCTATCTGGAGTCCCTCCCTTTAAGAAGATCAGCTCTTCCTCACCCAGCAGTAATCAGCTACCAATAATTCTTTGACTAAGATTGGGGCCTGATGCTCATTTCCACAGTTCTGTGCTGGGTTTTTGTCTGCTTAAGTTTGTATGGGTCTTGTGCATGCTGACACCATTGCTGTAGGTTCATATGAGAAGGGTCCCGGGAGCCTGTAGAACTATTTCCGTATGGTCATGCACCTCCCTCCTGGCTCTTACAATCTTTCCACCCCTTCTTCTGCAATGATGCCTGAGCCCTGGGTGGGTGGATTTTGATATAGGAGTCCTGTCCAAGGACCCACACTCTTCAGACTCTTCTTCTCTGTGTTCTGGCCATTTGTGACCTTTTGCTTTTCTGGCCCTCTGTTGCATGAGGGAGCTTCATTGATGACAATTGAAAGATGCATTAGTGTTTGCTTCATCTTCTGTTCTATGTTCCACTTAGGCTTGGGCAATTCACAGACAATCTTTGTGCATAACCAGTTGTGGAACTCTGTAACTGTCTCTGTCCCTTGAAAAAGAAGCTTCTTTGATGGGTGGTGATTGGGATACTTGTCTATAAATTTAAGGATCCATATTTTGCTCATAGTAAGAAATTACATTTGTCTAGGGATGTGACAGCCTTTGAGTTTTCTCTAGATCTATGACCTCTACTGCTATGTGTATTTGGCTAGGTTTATAGTACCACACACAAGTTTCCTCCCATTGAACAAGTGAAGCAGGTACTTTTGTAAATCACATTTTCCTAGTTAGCATATAAAGTAACTGGTTTCACTATGGCATTTTCATAATACTTAGTTTAGTTGCTCCCTCTCCCCTGCTCCCCTCCTGCATCTCTCCCCTTCCCTGCACACTCTTCATCTCCTAGTAGATGAATTTTCTATTTTCATGTCTCGTGTATTCTGTTGCCCTCCCCACCCTCCTTCCTTAAAGCCTTTTCCCTCTCTCATGGCTTCTTTTCTAGTTTCCTGACCTCTACCCACAGTTGCTTTCACATAAGTGCACACAAATAGGATTTGCATATGTCAGAGAACATATGGTATTCATCTTTCTGAGTCTGGGACACCTCACTTAATATAATAATTTCCAGTTCCACCTATTTTCCTGTAGATTTCTTAATTTCATTTTTCTTTATTGCTGAATACAATTCCATTGTATATATGTACCACATTTTCATTATCTATTTACCTCTTGATGGACATCTAGACTGGTTCCATTTCCTGGCAATTATGAGTAGAGCAGCAGTAACCAGGATGTGCAAGTATCTCTGTGGTAGGATATAGGGTCCTTTAAGTACCTGCCCAACAGTGGTAGAGCTGAGTTATATAGTATTTTTATTTTTGAGAAACCTCTACACTGATTTTCATATTGGTTGCACCAGTTTATACTGTCATCAACCCACCAACAGTAAATAAATGTTCCTTTCCCCTACATCCTTACCTGCATTTGCTGTCTTTTTTGCTGTTGTTTGTTGGTTTGCATATGACAGCCATTCTGACTGGGATGATGTGGAATCTCAAAATTGTTTTAATTTTCATTTCCATGATAATCAAGGATGTTGGACGTTTTAAAAAATATTTATTGGTCATTTAGTTTCTTCATTTGATAACTGCCTGTTTGATTCATTGGTCTATTTATTGGCTGGCAGTTAATTTTGAGTGGAGTGTTTAATTTGGGCAGTTCTTCGTGTACTCTAGATGTTGACCACTTGGCTGAAATACTGCAGGGGAAGATTTTCTTCTCTTGGATAGCTTGTCTCTTCACTTTGCTCACACTCCCCGTTTTGACAAGGGTTTACTTTATACCTTACGGAAATATCATACTTTTTGATTGCTATAAAATTGATAAATTAAATAGAATAGTCTAAACTGGGCATGATGACCTGTAATCCCAGAACTCAAGGAAAATGAGGCAGGAAGATAGAATATTTCAGACTAACCTGGGCTACATAGTAAGACTCAATGTCAAAAAACAGGACAAAAACTAACACTATTTTTATATTTTAAAAAAAATCACAGAAGTTATTTTTAAAGTCTTCAGAGGTTTTACGACTGGGAATAAGAGAGGGGCATTTGTTAGCCGAAGGAGCCCCCAAAGGGCTGGGAATAACAGGAGGAACTGTGACAGAAGAGACAGGAAGGCAGGGCAGAACTGGAAGCTGTGCATTCAGTTCTACCGAGGAGCCTAGGAGAGAGCCATCAAGAACAGCAGGGGTGCCTACTCGGTGACCCCAGACTAACGTTCCTCAAGCTGCTTCTAAGCTTGCCCTTCCCTTTCACTTGTTCTTAGTACAGCGATTCCCAGTTCAGGCTACAAAATTCCGGAAAGAAGCAGCTCCTCCCCGACATTCTGCAGATTAGGTTCTCAAGCTCCGCAGAGGCTGTAGGGGCCCTCTAGTGGATCCTGGCCTCCTGCACACGTGGTTTACCTTCAGCGTTTTGAAATATGCCCCCACCCACCCCGACATACCACAATGAGTTAGTCCAAAATCGAATTTGGGTAATTTTCTATTATTTTTTTTTGGGGGGGTACCCACTAAGTATCTTAAGTCTCAAAATAATAATACAATTGCCCCCCTCCCTTAGGGGAGAAGACCAGTATTCATCAGCTGCGTATAATGCACAATGAAAACTTCTTTCATGTCTAGTGGCAGACTGAGGCCGAGTTCACGCGTGAAGCTTCGTCTCGACGCTAGGTGGAGCCGTGAACTGAGACTTGTTGAAAACTGGTGCTTCAAAGAAAAGTTAGAATTTGAGAAACGGGAAGAGCCTTGGAAACCGTATACTCCATTCCTTCATTTGTGGGTTTTAAAATTATTTTTTGAGGACAAAAAATTGACAACTTTTTTATGTGTTTACGTACAGTGTAGGCTGTGTTATGCAGTGCCCTCTAGACCCGCTCTGCTCTGTTATGGCCCGGCTCAGAACGCTCACCTGGAAGGATGCTCCGCAGCCTCCTCTGCCCTCAGACAGCAAAGGTTTGCCCTCTAGGAGGAGCAAGAAGTCCAAGAGCAGGAGAGGATGGAGTCAACTCTCCTCTGCTGGACTGGGCTGACAGTGGTTGTGTTAGACTGAGGGAGGCCAGCACTCTCCCTGGGTTCAGGTTCACTTACCCCCTTGTTCCTTAGGGCCTTAGCCGGTAATGATTCCCCTCCGTAGTCACCAGTGAGTCACCGTCCTTTGTCCTTAGTCCTACCCACACCTTTAGGAAGAATTCTGCTGTCATTAAACGCTGGCATGCCTCCTGCTGGGATACTCCTAACACAGTCTCAGTCCTCAGTTCCCTGGTTTGCACCCACCCAGGTCTCACAAAGCAACCAATTCTAGGTTTTCTGTACTTAACCACATACAAGCACGTGTTCCTTTCACAGTTATTTACTCAAATTATAGCAGTTGAGTTCTGCACTATGGTTTTCTTTTATTTCTACAGAAGGTATCTTCGAGATCTCTACGTCAGTACAGAGATTTCTTTATTCGTTTTTATGGCTGTGTTATAATTCTACTTTATAAGCATGCAATAATTTTTTAACCAGCTCCCTATCAGTAGAAATTTAGGTTATTTCCACACAATTGCTATTCAAGGAATAACTTTACATATAAGTCGTATCTGAGGAAAATGGATGAGATTAAGTTATCTGACCTCCTCCTCCTCCTCCTCCTCCTTCTCCTCCTCCCTTTTTTGAGACAGGGTCTCTCTGTAGCCCCAGTTGGCCCGGAACTCACTATGTACATCAAACTGGCCTCAGTCTCGCAGAGATCGGCCTTGCCTCTGCCTCCTGACCTGGGATTCAAGGTGTATACCATCTCTCCCAAACCTTGAGATTAATTCTTGGCAAAGTCCATGTCTCAAGAGTCAGAAATAGGGACTAGAGAGATGACTCAGAGGTTAAGAGCAGTAGCTGCTCTTGCAGAGGGGCCTGCGTTTGGTTCCCAGCACCCACATGGTGGCTCACAACCATCATTAACTCCAGTTCCAGAGAATCTGACACTTTTTTCTGGCTTCCATGAGCACTTCACAGACATAGTACACTTACATACAAGCCTGAAAAACATTCATACACATAAAATAGAAAGAAATAAAATAAATTTTTAAAAAAAGAGTCAGAAATAGTAGGATAACACTGCTGTGATCTAAATTTGCTGCACGTTGACCCATGACATGTATGTTTCCACTCTCCTTAATTTTTTTTTTTAAAGACAGGGTCTTTCTGTATTGGCCAGGTTGATCTTGAATCTGTGAACTCAAGTGATCCTCCTGCTTCAGGAGTAGCTGAGACTACAGACATGTACCACTATGTCTATCTCCAAATTCCATTCTTTTAAAATTTCTACTTTTATCTGTTAGGCTATATTTTCTGCTCCATTTTTTGTCAGAGGCAAGCATGATCCTTGACTGATCTCTTTCACACCTTTCATAGCATACTTGTTCTCCAGTGCTTGGAATTATTTCCTTAGTAGATTTTGGCTTCATCCTCAACCCTTTCTGTTTATTCTTGTTCTTTTCCCTCTTTCCCACTCTCCCCTGCTCTTTTCTCTCTTTGGAAATAGGCATTGAATGACTTATTTATCAGATCTTAAGCTAGTATGGGGGATGGGATACAAAGTGAGTAAAACAGAAGGATCTGAAATCTAACTACAACCCTAACTTAATCCTCATACCATAGAGAGAGAGAGAGAGAGAGAGAGAGAGAGAGAGAGAGAGAGAGAGAGAGATTAAACACATATTCCAGGGATCTTGTTTTCTGCTATGGGAATTTCCTAAAAGAAAGAGACATCTAGCATGATGTATGGACAAGAAATGAGGAACCTTGTCTTATCGGGAAGAATTTTCCTTGTTGATCCCTACCTACCCAGAAGAGCATATAAAACCACAAACAGACGGTATCAATCTACTCCCACCTGTTGTTTGCAACAGAAACTGGGGATAATTTATTGCTTCCAATGTTGTGATTTGCAGCAGTATTTTCACAACATACACACATTATTCTGAGGTAGCAACAAGGAAGGGTCAGGTAGGAGAAATAAGGAACGTAATATGAGTAAAGCCATTTGTTTAGTTTATCTTTTCTAAAAAATATTTTAAAATTACTTTTATTTTATGTGTATGAGTGTATTGCCTGCATGTATGTAAGTGCACCCATGTCATGCAATGCCTGCAGAGGGCAGAAAAGGGTGTAGGATTCCCCTGGAACTGGAGTTTCAGATGGTTGCTAGCCACCATGTGGATGCTGGGAATTAAACCCCGGTCCTTTGTAAGAGCAGCCAGTGCTATTAATTGCTGAGCTATCTCTCTAGCCCCTTATTTACCTTATCTTATAAAAGTTGATTAGGAGAGGAGCCCAAGGCCTAGCAAAATTTTTTACATTATTTTTTTAAAGGTTACCTAGTTTTAAATGAGCTGGTTACTCAGTAAGAAGGCAGTTTGAATAGTGTTAAATGATCTCAAACATAAGATTAACTTTGTTATAAGGTTAGGTAAAATTCCCATCTGTAATAGAAGACATTCCTAGAAGAGTCATTTGCCCACACACGTACTGTTAGTATCTGACACATGGTAAGAACTTAATGAAAGGGTTTTGTTGGGGGCTGGAGAGATGGCTCAGTGGTTAAGAACACTGGTTGTTCTTGCAGAAGACCCAGGTTCTAATCTCAGCACCCACATGGCAGCTAACAACTGTCTGTAACTCCAGTTTCAGGGGATCCAACAGCCTCTTCCGTCCTCCATGGGTATTGCATTACACAGGTGCACTTACTTGCAAGCAGGCAATACAGACATATACATAAAATAAAAATAATAAATAAAATATGAAAAAAGATTTAAAGTGTTTTGTTGTTGCTGCTGTTTTTTTGTGCCAAGCCACACTTATTGAACATTTTTGGTACTTAAATCAAGCTTTAGAACTCAGCTTGGAAACAATTTCATATGTAGTAAGGAGTTCAGCAATCTATTGTGTGATCATCCAAAAGAGTTAGATCACTTCAGGTGTCTTCTGGGGTCTAGAAAAAGAAGCCAAGAAAGAGGAGATACATTGCAGGAGTGTACTCTGACAGAAGAAACCTCTTACATTGTTTTATGCCCGGAGTTAGAAATCATATATCCTCCAGCCAAATCTTTTCAAAAGGATGAATCAGAATTTCTTATTAAATAATAGTTCTGGAAAGGCTAATATCAAGAAAGCAAACGCCAATGAGGATGTGAGGAAAGAGCGCCCTTATTCATTGTTGGTAGGAAATCAGCAGGGAGGTTTCGCAGTAAACTAAAAACAGAAATACCATATGATCCAGCTTCTGGGAATATACCCAAAGGAATCTAAGTCAACGTATCACAGAGATGCTTATACATCCATATTTATTGGTATACTATCCATAATAACTAGGAAAGAGAACCAGTCAGGTGGATGGATAAGGAAAATGTAGTGCATACACTTATGACAGAATTTTATTTATCTGTAAAGAATGATGTTTACAGGACATGCATGGTGACACCTTTCATCCCAGCACTTGGGAGGCAGAGGCAGGATGATCTTTGTGATTTCAAGGCCAGCCTGGTCTACATAGCAAATTCCAGGCCAGCTGGGGCTATAGGGGTCCTAAAAAAAAAAAAAAAAAAAAAAAAAAGGAAAAAGAATGATGTTTACAGAAAATGGATGGAACTAGAAATCGTGTTAAATATTCCAGACTCGGAAAGCTAAATAGCACATGTTTTCCCTCTATGTGGATCCTAGATTTTCATTTTTGTATATTTGTCTGTTTGTTGGGATATAGGTTATGAAACTAGAAAGGGGACTGTAAGAGTATGTGTGGGAGAGAGTTCTTGAAGGAGGGTTGAGGAAGGGGATAAAAGAATATCTGTGACATAGGAACAGAAGGGGTAAAACTGGGAGGAGGAAGGGGACCAGCAAGAGGGGAGAGCAGGGAAGGGAAGGGGAGGGGAAGGGAACGGAGGGGAGAGGGGAGGGGAGGGAAGGGAAGGGGTAGGATCAATAAAAACAGAGCATATGTGAAAATGCTATAATGAGAGGCCAGGCATGGTGGCGCACACCTTTAATCCCAACACTTGGGAGGCAAAGACAAGCAGATCTCTGTGAGTTCAAGGCCAGCCTGGTCTACAAAGTGAGAATGAGTTCCAGGCCAGCTGGGGCTACAGGGAGACCTTGTCTCAAAAAGACCAAAAAAAAAAAAAAAGAAAAAGAAAAAAAAAGAAAAGAAAAGAAAAGAAAAAGAAAATGCCATAATGAAACCCATTATTTTATTATTTTGTAATTCAAAAATTTCTTTAATGGATTTTGTATGTATGTGATACGTATGTGTGTCATGTGTGTGTATGTGTATGTGCACACTAGTAATTAAGGAGGTATTTTAGCTTTCTTCTAAATGCAGAACAGTAAATAAATATATCAAAACATTTTAACCTGCTTGAAAATATAGGTGATAAGACATAAAATTTGAGCTATCTTCCATTGAAGGTAATTGTGAACATTTACATATATTCTTAAATTTTATTTTGTCACAAGGTTTCTGGATCATTTTCCCTATAGCACCCTACTGATCCTCAGTGTCTGGAGGATAGTGTGTATTTGGTTCCCTTTGTAAATACAGAACACAGTGCTCATTTTTTCTGAAATTTTTTTCTGAAGACTTTGGCATGTTTTGCCTAGCTGGTGGCATTTTCAGGCACTCTTCTTTTTCAAATGTTCTTACACTTTCTAAATTTTCTAAAATGAGCAAGTATACTTTTTTAAACTTTATTATTTTTTATTTTGTGTGTATGGGCATATTGCTGCATGCATGTAAGTGCACCTGTGTCATTCAATGCCCGTAGAGGTCAGAAGAAGGTATCTGATCCCCTGGAACTGAAGTTACAGACAGTTGTTAGCCACCATGTGGGTGCTCATAATCGAACTTGAGAGCTCTGAAAGATGTGCATATGTCTATATGTGGGTGTGTGCACATAAGTGTGGATGCCTGAGGAGGCCAGAAGAAGGTTTCAGATCCCCAAAGGCTAGAGTTATAGGTGGTTGTGAGGAACTTGATTATGGGCACTGGGAACTGAACCTGGGTCCTCTGCAAGAGCAGCAAGCACTCTTAACCACTGACCCATCTTTCCAGTTCCTTCACTTATTTTCTTAAAGCAAAAAGAAATGAACTAGATTCAGCAACTTCTAGAAATAACCCAGGGGTTAAACACATGAGGTCAGTGTGCTTTTTTGTTTTTTTGTTTTTTGTCAACTTTATTTTATATGTATGAGTGTAATGCTTTCATGTAGATAGGTGCACCCTTGTCATGCAATGTCCGTGGAAGTAGGAAGAAGGCGTCAGATCCCCTGGAACTGGAGTTACAGATGGTTGTTAGCTGCCATGGCCATGTGGGTGCTGGGAATTGAACCTGGGTCCTCTGCAAGAGAAGCCAGTGCTCTTAACCTCTGAGCGATCTCTCCAGTCCTGTCAGCATGTTTTATTGCCTTAAAAAAGGAAATTGCCATTACACAATTTTTTACTCTGATGTAGATTCTTAGATCATAGTATTGAATGTATGACACCTTGGAGACCTTATCTCTATTCTTTTCAATAATTTCATACCACTCTAATCACAAACCTGGTCCTAGAAAAGTAGTCTAGAAAGTCTTTTAGATGAAAAGATCTAAAAGACACACAAGAATCTAATAGATTCTACAAGGCCTATTGGGTTGCCAGATAATCACTTGACAGTTTGCTCCATTGGTTCTAAAATTATGGAGATTTGGAATTAAATTTTGAAGAGAAAAAGGTACTTTTATATTTTAGCCTGCTTTCCTTCCCCTATATGTGAATGTGTTTGATTTGGGTTCTGATTTGAGTAATATTTTATGCTGAAGTCACATGATAACATATAGTGGTCGACATTCTCAGTTCCTCTGACTGCAAACCCACAATCGTGTCTTCAGAAACAGTATGAAGAAGCACGAGACGATATAAGAAGGCAAAGCCCAGGCTGGGGTTTTGCAAGATGTCAGTTCATTTCTCAGAGGAATCTCTTTCACAGTCCCACAGTGAAATTCTGGATATTTTGACCAAGGGGTGTTAGCCCTTGTACTTCCTTATTTTTATCAACGTCATTGACAGCTGTAAACTCCCTGCAAATCCAGTACCTCTGCTTCACAAGCCCCAGGTAGATGTACAATGCCTCAGTCATGCTCCTGACTTCTGAGAGCTTCTAGTCTTGTTAAAGAGAATTTGCCTGGACAGACCTGAGGAGATCTTGCAAAACAGATCAAGTAGCCCCCTTTAGAAGGCTGTATTAGGCCAGGATTGGTGGGTACATCTGTAATCACAGCACTGAGGAAGTTGAGCAGGGTAATTGTGAATTACAGGTCAGTCTGGCCTATATAAAGAGACCCTGTCTCAAAAAATATTATATTAATGTGCTTATTCATCTGGCTTGTGCCTTTTGCCTCTCTTGACATAGGACATCAGCAGTTGGGGCAACTTCACTAAGTATAACCCAGTACAATCTTTTATTTTTCCCCCCTTTTTATTGAGAATTTTTCCTTTTTTATTGAATTTTTTTGAAACAGGGTCTTTCTGTAGCTTCAGCTGTCCTGGAACTTTCTATGCAGCTGATCTCAATCTCACAGAGATTCTCCTGCCTCTGCCTTCTAAATCCTGGGATTAAAGGCATGTGCCACCATGCCCAGCTTTTAATTGAATTTTTTAAATTTTGTGCAATATATTTTGATCATATTTAGATATTCCCATATCTATAAGACAAAGTATAGCATTGTGTTACCAAATTTTCTGTACTCGTGTGTGTGTGTGTGTGTGTGTGTGTGTGTGTGTGTATGTGTGTGTATTGTCTATAAAGTCAGGTTTGGCAACACATTCTTTTTGCTGTCCAAATTCAATCCTAAAGAAAAACTGTATTGTTCCATTTACAGCACTGCTGACACCAAGTGTGTGGTTTTCTTTCCGCATCACCAATTCACGAAGTCTCCAGATACCACCTAAGTATTCAGCTCCTTTCTGACACTTCCTGGGATTGGCGTTAGATGCCCCCATGGGACTGCCCTTGATTCTGATGCCAGTGTTATATCCAGATTTCCAGTATTTTGAGTCAACTTCAGGTCAGGGGTTCCCATGAGCCTCTCTCTGAGGTTCAACAATTAACTACAATGGCTCACAGAACTCAGGGAAACAGTTCAGTACATCATCTGGCTTATTTCATGGAGTATAATAAAGAATACTGATAAACAGAGCAAAGTTTCAAAGAACACCTAGTACAGGACCTCCTACTCTGTGGAACTGGGTGTATCACCCTTTCGGCTCATGAGTGTGTTTACTATTCATACCTCTCCAAATCCAACCGCCAAGGGATTTTTATGAAGGCTTCAGTTGATTTTTAACTATAGCTCTTGTCTATCCTTCCTCCTCAGAGATCAGGATGGGGCTGAGAGTTCTAAACTTCTGAATTATGGTTCGACCATCTCCCAACTCGAAATATCCAGGTGACCATCAAGAATCACCTTATTACAATAAAAGATGTTCCTATACTCTGGAAACCCCACAATTTAGGATCTTTGTTTAAGATGCACCTGTCACCCCCATCACTTAGGAAATTACAAGGGTTTTAGGAACTCTGTGTCAGGAACTGAGAGCAGAAACCAGCTGTCTGTTGCTTCTTATGTCATATAGCCCTCAAAGTGAATGAAAAACAAATATTCATTTTTGAGCTGGAAAGATGGCTCAAGAGGTTGACACACTTGCCACCAAGCCCGACTACCTGAGTGTGATCCTTGGAACCCATATAATGGAAAGAGAGAGCCAACTCCTATAAGTTGTCCTCTGATTTCTACATGTAGTCCATGGAACACACACACACACACACACACACACACACACACACACACACGCAATAAATGAATACAGTACAATTCATTTCTAATGACAAAATTAATATTTTTTTCATGATCATTTTTTTGATTTCCTGTTTGTTCTTGCTGTGAAAATTGCTGCTTTCAATAGACTCTAATGACCAAACTAAAATTACAAGTTTCCTTCATCTTTCCTCATATCTGAAGAGAGAGATATAAAACTTGTGGTTATTCTTGTCAGACGCCTCTGTCAGATGTCAGCTGATTTTGATGGGAGCTTTGAATCTGCCTAAGATTCTGATGAGTCTTTTTACTTCTTTTCACTGATTCCCATTAAAGTTCATTTCGCAAAATGGTATTTTTGCGATCTTGCCCCCTCAGTAGCATATTATATATACCCGATCTCTTGCTTGCAGTTCAAATGATTTACCTTTAGGATTGGATGAAATTGTTTTCTGTGTGTCCTCTCAGTAGCTTTCCATTTCTTTGTCTCATCACTCACTCATTCATTCAATGAACATTTCATTGACTATTTTATTTATTAAAACTTCATTGTGATAGGCGCTATCCTAGGAGATGAAACATAAAGATGAATGAGACTCTACCCTTCCTCAAGAAACTCACAGGTGGAAGAAAAATATAGGCAACTAGTGCATATGCATGTGTGTGTACACTAGAAAACACCATCCTTTGCTCCTGGTGGAGACAGATCTGCAGTAGGTTTCAAGCATGGCAAGTGAAGAGAAGGAAGCATTCCAGCTCCTTCCTACCTTCTTAGCCAAGTGTACTTATGTAGGGCATTAGCTGAGCAACCTGATGTTGTGGCTCAGATATGCAAACAGCATACTGTCACAGTGTGGTGAACATAGAGCAGAGAGTCCAGTTGGGAGCATGGAGAACCTGAAGACATTTCATGGTTGAGGTCGCACATGAGCTGAGACATGAAGGATGTCTGGCAAAGAGGGAAGGGAGGGGCAGAAGGAAGATGCACAAAGCCAACAGATATAAAACAGTATGGTGATGATCTGGTTATACCACTCCTTGGCATATACCCAAAGAACTCATTCTATTGTAGAGACACTTGTACAACCATGTTTTTTGCTGCTTTCTTCACAATAGTGAAGAGATGGAAGCAACCTAAGTGCCCCTCAACTGACAAGTGGTTAACAAAAATGTGGAATATTTACACAATATGTGGTGAGCCACCTGTCCTCTTGTTCAGGGAGGACTGAGTTTCAGCAGTAAAGAAAGATGAAATAATGAAATTTGCAGGTAAATGGATGGATCTAGAAACTGTTATACTAAGTGAAATAACACAGACTCAGAAAAACAAACGATGTATGTTCTCCCTCATATGTGGATCCTAGCATCAAATCTTTTTAAATTCCAGGTCCTTTTAATAAGATCATGCTATACAGCAGTCCCTTCTGCATGAAATAACTACCATCATCGCGACTTCAGCTGAGCTCAATGGCTAAACATCATCACAATGGGGCTTGTTGATGGTCGTGCTCATTCATTAAAGGAGGGCAAAGCAGAGTCATTGGACCCTCACCAGGGTATCCAGCCACTCATCCCAGCCGACTGTATGTAATTTGGCCCTAACCACCCAAGGCCTCCAGGATTTGGGGAGGGCTAAAGTATACAATCTGGGGAAGGCTAGAAAGAGAAGGTATGACCCCTCAGGTAATACATACACCTCAGCAATCCATCAGTTATCCCCATAAGTAAGCTAATAAATTCATTGGTTCTCCAGTAAAACTTTAATCAAACATTGGCTTGGCACTAGAACCTTAAAAGGGAATAAGCGTTGCTTAGTATCCCCAGGAAAAGAATTCTCCCAACAGAGGGAAAATTTATTTGTTAATGTTATATGTCTCATAACTATTAAAACAGACAATAAGAAGGTAAAAGACCTGAGTTTAAATCCCAGCCTCCACATGGTAGTTGTCATCAATCCATCCATAACTCCAGCTCCAGGGATTATGACACCCTCTTCTGTCCTCCATGGGCACTGCATAACATGGATGAACTTCCCCTGCCCCCCAGGACAGAGGTCTAGAGCCACAACAGACAGCAACAACATAGCACATGATAATTAAAAGTAGAAGACTGGTGGAACTAACCTTATTGGATATTTAACAGCCATACTTTAAGACCTATATTAATATGGTCAGAAGGACTTAAAGGACAGTTTTGCCCCTTGCCCTCCAAGGTCGACCAAATTCCAGGGGACTATGGAACATCTCTCAAAATGTCCTGTAACTGTGGTGAGCCACCTGTCCTCTTGTTCAGGGAGGACATGGAAACCCTACGAAATGGGCATGAACCAGTGTCCAGTCTACAAAGAGGAGGGTCAACTCAGAGGAAACATCTCATTCATGCTTCCAAGTGAAGCCAGACATGGTCGAGCAGGACCTTTGACTTATCTTTACATAGATGGAACTGGTTAAAAAAAAAAAAAAGGAGCTAGGAGCTCCTCCCAAGCCCATGTGACCCCTGAGGAACAGAGCCTCAGATGACCTTAAGTGTAAAAATAAATTGATTTATTTGAGG
>NW_008354174.1:263606-272319 GCF_000622305.1 Nannospalax galili | reverse complement strand
GCCAAATTTATATTCTTCCCCTATCTAGAAGTCTTTGAGAGGGAACTGACACTGATTCTAACCACTCCAACAGCTAAGAAAATGCCTGAAAGGAAATACTGAATACATCTCAAGTCCAGCCTTGGCAGACAAAAGAAAAATTAGAAGAAACCCAATAGAGGGATACTTTTGGAAGCTCTCATCAAGAAATTCCAATGGACTCTCATGAACATTTGAAATTTGCCCTATTCTGACTTTTTTTCTAATTCCCTGGCTAGAACTTGTAATGCTAATTACTGTGGTCTTTACTTCTCCTTCACATCTCCTATTCACCAGTCAAGGACTATCTTTTTCCCCTACAGATAAGTGTTGTGCAATTTGGGAGTCTTTTAGATAGACCCACAAAAGGGGTACCCCAGTTACCTCACCCTGTTTCCCTGTTCAGCATAGAAGAAGCCAGAGTGGTCAGCGGCCGGATTCCCAATCAGCAATTTGGGTAACCTCTTCAGAGGATGGTGCGGTAGGACTAGGAGGTAGGAACTGGGAATTGGCTAGGCACAAAAAGACCCCAAAGAAAAGTAGCCAGTTTCTTGGCTAAAACTCAAAATGTCCTTGGGTCTCTTAGCAACATACTCTGTTCCAAAGGCCAAAAATATAAAAAATATTTGGGAGCTTTTATCTAATCCTTAAAAGGTTTTAGGGTTACCTCTTTGGTCGGGGGGGATGTTAGAGTAGCCAAAAGCCCCATAGAAATGAATAAATCAGTCTAAGAATAAAACAAAAACAAAAAACAAAAAACCCAAAAAAAACCGTTATGGTGTATTTGGGATTCAAATCATTGATGATGGCCAGAATGCCATGCACAGAGTGATCAGATGAAGGTGAGAGAGATGTGGCAATAACTGAAGCTGGCAGACTCTCAGCATGATTCCAGGACTCTTGTAGCCACAATTTCAGATACAGTCTACCACAGGGCAACTTTGCATCACCAGGAAACTTGTCAGAGTTGCAAAATAATTGGACCCCATTTAAGACCCACTGAATGACCCCCTGCATTTAAAGAAATCCAGCAGTTCTTGTACACATTAAAGTCTGAGTCTGGCTTAAGTGAGAACCAACAAGAACTTAAAGCTTGCTTTGCAGTGTGTTCTCTAGATATTCCCAAGCTCTGCACTGTTATGCTTCCAGGGACCTTCCATGAGTGGGGACTTCAGGATGCCTCAGTGGCATTAACCATAATGCCCAGTTGGGGAAAATAGAACCATGAAAACTTTAACTTGCTTGCAACAACCAGCAAATTAAAACAGAAGGGACAGAACGCAGGCTTTTCTGCTTTCTCTTTCTTCTTTCTCTGACTTTTCGTTCTTACTCCCACACCTGGGAGGTGTGGCATTCCTACTCTAGCAGTTGCTAAAGATGGAAGAGGTATGATTGAGAAACCTTCAACCTGGAGGTGGTATTTAAGTATTGTCCTGGTGCAGTGTGTGTGTGTGTGTGTGTGTGTGTGTGTGTGTGTGTGTCCTTAAAAAAGGAAAAGAAAATACAAATGCCCCTAAAGTGTTAGGAAGAAAGAAAAGTCCACTGCCTGGCCCAGCTTCACTCTCATTCTTCCATCTTTTCCCTTTTTTCCACTCATTCGACCACTCAACAACATATGTGTGTGTGTGTGTGAAGCTCTGACATGCACTTTTCCAAGTGGTTGCATTACTTTCTATACCCTTTAAAAAAATATTTTGTTTGACATCCCATTTCTCTTTCTAGCGTGGGCATTGGCCAACTTCCTCTCTTGGCACCCCAGACCTTTGGACTATCCTCTTGGCCCAAAGTCCCCACTGTTTCCTGATCCTTTGCATCCAGACCAACCCAATTCTTCAGTCTAGTCCCCTAAAACCCTCAAAGCCTACCCCCTCCCCCAACTCACCTTTGCACACAAGACCTGCCTTCTTTCCTGGCTGTCCCACCCCCAACCTGCCTGGGATTCCCAAGGTCAGCATCCTACCCTGGTAAGTTTGACTGCCCCCACTGCCCCTTGACTCCCACAACCTGATTCAACCTCCCAGCTCCCACATCCCATTTCTCCTTCTGGCATGGGCACTGGCCCACTTCTTCTCTTGGCATCCCAGACCTTTGGACCACCCTCTTGTCCCAGATTCTCCACTGCTTCCTGATCCTTTGTACCAAGACCAACCCAATTCTTCAGTCTAGTCCCCTAGAGCCCTCAAACTCTACTCCCTCCCCTCAACTCACCTTTGCACACTGGAGACCAGCCTTCTTCCCTGGCTGTCCCACTCCCCAACCTGACTGGGATTCCTGAGGACAGCATCCTTTCCTGAAAGCACCACAAATTGTACTGTGGCTGCTGACTAGAGGGACCCAGACCTTAGGAAGCCTAAGAGCATCTGATCCTTATCAGACTTGGTCCTCTGTGGGAATTTTTGAGCAGCAGGACTAAAACCATCTGGCACCTCCAATATAAAATCAAAAGAGAGAACATGAAGTCTAGACCAACCAGATTTTCATATCCAATAAGTAAACAACAAAGACACATAAAGTATACAAACAGAAACAGACCTAAACTCAACAAAGGAAGGCTTGAGTCTCACATTAGAACCAGAAACTACAAAAGAAATCCATATGACAAAGTCACAGTGAAAAAACAATAACATGAAAAACCTAAATAACATGTCCCTACAAGTACCAACAGTCCTATAGAGGAGGAGTACAATGAGAACCCCCTAGCGATAACACAGGACATGGAATTCAAAAGAACACTTATAAACATGATAAGAGAATTCAATGAATTTGAAGAACACACAAACAAAGAAATTAAAGAACTGAAAGAAGATAGGAGTAAACTTCTTAATGAATTCAGAAGGGTTAGAAATACTGAAGAACATTCAGGCTGAAATGAAGAAGGAAGTGAAACAATCAATAAGCCAATTAGAAATGACAGGAGAAAGCCTCACCAATAGAATGAATGAAGGGGACAACAGAATATCAAGCCTGGAAGATAAAGTTGAGGAATTAGACCACTCAAGAAAAGATTATGAAAAATTTAAGAAAACATGGGAATGGAATATGCAGGAAATGTGTGACACCACAAAAAGACCAAATTTATTCATCATAGACATAGAGGAAGGAGAAGAAACTCAGGATAATGGTATGAACCAGATCTTCAACAGACTCATAGAAGAAAAATTTGCAAAATTAAAGAAAGATATGCCCATACAAATACAAGAAGCACATAGAACACAAAATAGACAGGACCAGAAAAGACACTCTCCATGGCATATCATGGTAAAAACAGTAAATGTACAGAACAAAGAGTGAATACTGAAAGCTGAAAACAAAACAAAACAAAACAAAAAAAAAAAAACAAAAAAAAAACAAGCCACATATAAAGGAAGACCCATCAGAATTACAGCTGACTTTTCAGTGCAAATGATGAAACCCAAAAGAGCCTGGACCAAAGTAGTCCCAGCTCTAAATGACCACAGATGCCAACCCAGATTACTTTACCCAGCCAACATGTCTATTGCACTTGAAGGGGAAAGAAAAATCTTCCCTGACATAAATAGGCTGAAAGAATTCATGTCCACAAAACCAGTCATTCAGAGAGTTCTTGAAGCAACACAAAGAGCTGAAGAAAGGAACCCAAGGGGTAACAGAAAGAAACTAAATGAAGGTATAACTGTGGAAATGCACAGTTAGACCAAAAATGCAAACAGAAATCAAAATGATAGGAATCAATACACATCTTTCATTAATGACGTTAAATATCAGTGGACTAAACTCCCCAGTCAAAACACAGGCTAGTTGCATGAATTAAGAAACAAAATTCATCTTTTGGTTGTCTGTAAGAAACTCAAGGAAAGGCACTACCTTAAGGTAAAAGGATGGAAAAAAATATTCCAAGAAAATGGTACTAAGAAAAAAGCAGAAGTTGCAATCCTAATATCTGACAAAATAGACTTCAAACTAAAAGTACTCAGAAGAGGTAAAGAGGGCCACTTCATTCTGATCAAAGGAAAAATTGACCAAGAAGATATTACAATCATGAACATATATGCACCAAACTCTAGTGCACCCAACTTCATAAAAACAGTTCTACAGGACTTTAAGACCCAGATTAATCCCAACTCATTAATAGTAGGGGACTTCAGTACCCCATTGTCTCCATTAGACAGGTCAACAAGACAAAGAATAAATAGAGAGAAATCTGTATTAAACAATGCCATACATCAAATGCAGCTAACAAACATCTACCAATATTCCACCCAAGCACCAAAGAATATGCTTTCTATTCAGCACCCCATGGAACTTTCACTAAAATCAACCACATAATGGGGCACAAAACAAGCCTCAACAAATACAAAACAATTGAAATAATTCCATGCATTCTATCAGACCACAATGTAATAAAGCTTAAAGTCAACACCAGAAAAAACCCTAGTAGCTGCATGAACTCATGGAGATTGAACAACATACTCCTGAATTATGAATGGGTCAAAGGAGAACTTCAGAAAGAAATAAAAGCATTCCTGGAACTAAATGAAAAGGACAACACAACACACAAAAAAAAAAACTTTGGGACATTTTAAAAGCAGTTCTTAGAGGGAAGTTTATAGCTCTAAGTGCTTACATAAAAAATCAGGCTCTGATTTCCCTGGGCCTTCACAACCCTCAGGCCTATCTCCCACCTGCAGGCCTCTCCATCCTCAGTGTAATTCAATTGCACCCTCCAGGCCTTGACTCCCCCAGCCTCATTCACCCTCCCATCTCCCCTACTGGTCTCTCCTCCTAGCCTGGGTCCTGTCCCATTCCTTGTCTTGGTGCCCCAGACACCTGGGGAACCACCACTGCCTCCTGATCCTTTGCATCCAGATCAACTCAGTTCTTTCTCAGGTCCCCAGGAGCACTCTGGGCCTGCCCCACCCTCACGTCTCTCTACTTCCCTGGGCCTGCACCACCAGCCAGCATCTTTCCTGGACTGTGGGGCTGACCTTTCCTCTTCCTGATCCTTTGCACCCAGACCAACCCAGCTCCTCAGTGTAGTCCCCAGGAGCCCTTGGGACTGCTTCCCGCCCCCATCTTCCTTTGCATCTCTGGGAGGCACAGCCACCAGCTGCCTAGACCAGCATCTTTTGTGGGCCCTGCTCCCAAGCCAGTCCAACCCCCAAATTCCCAAGGCCAAAATCCTTCCTGGAGGGATCCAGACCTTAGGACAAAGCCTGACAGCGTCTGATCCTCATCTTACTTGGGCCTCTGTGGGAACTCCTGAAGACAAAAGCTATCTGGCCACTCCAATATAAAATCCAAAGAGAGAACTGGAAGCTTAGATGAACCAGCATTTCATGCCCCAAAAGTAAACCACAAAGACACATAAAGTTCAAAAAAAGAAGCAGAACTAAACTTGAAGGCCCGAGTATCACACAAGAGTCAGAAACTACAAAGGAAATTCACACGTCAAAACCACAGAGAAAAAATAATAATGTGAAAAACCAAAATAACATACCCCCACCAAATACCAGCAATCCTCTAGAGGAATACAATGAGAACCCCCTAGAGATAATGGAGGACACAGATCTCAAAAACAAACAAATAAATCAAAGAACTGAAGGAAGATAGGGATAAACTTCTGAATGAATTCAGAAAAGAGTTACAAATATTGAAGGCTACTCAGGCTGAAATGAAAAAGGAAGTGAAACACTCAGTAAGCCAATTAGAAACAACAATAGAAAGCCTCACAAATATGATGAATGAAATATAAAACAGAGTATCAAGACTGGAAGATAAAGTGGATGAACTAGACCACTCAAGCAAAGATTACAAAAAATTTAAGAAATCAGACGAATGGAATATGCAGGTATTGTGTGACACCATAAAAAGACCAAACTTACAAATCATAGGCTTACAGGAAGGGGAAGAATCCCAGGATAACTGCATGGACCAGATCTTTAAATGAATCGTGGAGGAAAACTTTCCAAAATTAAAGAAAGACACGCCCATACCAATAAAAGAAGCATATAGAACACCAAACAGACAGAAAAGAAACTCTCCATGGCACAGCATAGTAAAAACACTAAACGTACAGAACAAAGAGACACTACTGAAAGCTGCAAACAACAAGTCACATATAAAGGAAACAAAAAGTCACATATAAAGGAAAACCCATTAGGATTACAGCTGACTTTTCAGTGAAAACTATGAAAGCCAGAAGAGCCTGGACCAAAGTATTCCCAGTTTTAAATGAACACAGATGCCAACCCAGATTACTATATCCAGCCAAAATGTCTATTATAGTCAAAGGGAAAAGAAAAATTTTCAATGACATAAATAGGCTGAAGGAATTCATGTCCACAAAACCAGACCTTCATAGAGTTCTGGAAGGAATACAAAGAGCTGAAGAAAGGAATGACTATACCCAAGGGATTTCAGAAAGACATCCAATGAAGGTATAACTGTGGAAAAGTACAACCATATCAAGAATGTAAAGAGAAAAAATCAGGATTCAATACTCATCTTTCATTAATAACTTTAAATATTAATGGACTGAACTCCCCAGTCAAAAGACACAGTCTAGTTGAATGGATTAAGAAACAAAACCCATCTTTTTGTTGTCTTCAAGAAACTCATCTCATTTTCAAGGACAGACACTATCCTAAAGTGAAAGTATGGGAAAAAATATACTAAGCAAATGGTACTAAGAAAAAAGCAGGTGTAGCAATTCTAATATCTGACAAAATAGACTTTAAACTAAAACTAATCAGAAGAGATAAAGAGGGCCACTTCATTCTGATCAAAGGAATAATGAATCAAGAAGACTATTACAAACATGAACATATATTCTCCAAACTCTGGTGCACCTAACTTCATAAAAACACTACTTTGGGACTTCAAACCGACATTAATCCCAACTCATTAATAGTAGGGGACTTCAATGCCCTGCTGTCTCCATTAGCTAGGTCAACAGGGCAGAGAGTTAGCAGAGAGACATCTGAATTAAACAATACCATATATCAAATGGACTTAACAGACATCTACTGAGTATTCCACCCAAGCACCAAAGGACATACTTTCTATACAGCACCCCATGGAACCTTCTCCAAAATCAACCACATACTGGAGCACAAAACAAACCTCAACAAATACAAAAAGATTGAAATAATTCCATGCATTCTATCAGACCACAATGCAATAAACCTTACAATCAACACCCAAAGAAGCCCTAATCACTACATGAACACATGGAGATTAAACAACACACTCCTGAATGATGAATGGGTCAAAAGAAAAATTAAGAAAGAAATAAAAGAATTCCTGGAACTAAATGAAAAGGATAATACAACACAACAAAATCTCTGGGACATGCTGAAAGCAGTCCTTAGAGGGAAGTTTATAGCTCTAAGTGCCTACATCAAAAAATCAGAGAACACAAATAAATGACTTAACATTGCAATTCAACACACGAAACATTGCAACAGCAAACGAAACCCAAACCCAGCAGAAAAGAAGAAATAGCAAAAATCAGGGCAGAAATTAATGATATTGAAACAAAGAAAACAATACAAAGAATCAACGAATCCAAGAGCTGGTTGTTTGAAAAGATAAACAATATTGACAGACTGCTAGCCTGGTTAACCAAAAGAAAGAAAGAATACCTCCAAATCAACAAAATCAGAGATGAAAGGGGAAACATCAAAACAGACACCAGAAAGATACAGAACATTATAAGGGAATACTTTAAAAACCTATATGCTACTAAATTTGAAAATGTAAAAGAAACGGATGGATATCTAAAGGCATAGGAACCACAAAAACTAAACCAAGAAGAGATTAATAGCTTAAACAGACCCATAACACAAGAAGAAATTTAAAAAGTAATACAAAATCTCCTGACTAAAAAAAGCCCAGGACCAGATGGATTTGCAGCAGAATTCTATCAGACATTTAAAGAAGATCTACATCCAAAAAGATAGAAATGGAAGGAGAACTTCCCAATTCCTTCTATGAAGCCAGCATCACTCTAATACCAAAGCCAGGTAAAGATACAACCAAAAAAAGAAAGCTATAGACTCATATCCTTAATGAACATAGATGCAAAAATTCTCAACAAGATACTGGCAAACCGCATACAGACACACATCAAAAAGATCATCCATCATGATAAAGTCGGCTTTATCCCAGAGATGCAGGGATGGTTTAATATAGGTAAGTCAATAATTGTCATAAATCATATAAATGGGCTCAAAGACAAAAACCACATGGTCATCTCAATAGATGCAGAGAAGGCCCTTGACAAAATTCAACAGCAAATGCACACACACAGAGCAAGAGACAAAAACAAAAAGAGACACAGAGAAATAAAGAGGCAGAGGGAGGAGGAAATGCTGCTCATCATTCTAACTGGAGGAAAACTGGAAGCATTCCCACTAAAATCAGGAACCAGGCAAGGCTGTCTATTAATCTCCACTACTTTTTTAACATAGTGCTTGAAACTCTTGCAAGAGCAATAAGACAAGAGCATGAAATTAAAGGAGTAATAATTGGAAAAGAAGAGATAAATTATCCCTTTTGCAGATGATATGATAACATATCTATGAGACACCAAAAATTCCACCAGAAAGCACCTAGAAATTATTAATACATTCAGTAATGTGGCAGGTTACAAAATAAACCTACAAAGTCTGTAGCCTTTCTATATACCAATAGCAAGCAATCAGAGTTAGAGCAT
>NW_008354174.1:262739-263525 GCF_000622305.1 Nannospalax galili | reverse complement strand
AAATTTAAATCTTTAAAGAAAGAGATTGAGGAAGACATTAGACGATGGAAGGACCTCCAATGCTCATGGATCAGAAGAATTAATATTGTGAAAATGACCATCCTACCAAATGTCATTTATAAATTCAATGCAATGTCAATCAAAATCCCCATGACATTTTTCACAAAATTGAAAAAAAAAATACCAAGATTCATATGGAAGCACAGAAGACCACGGATAGCCAAAACAACCCTGAGCACTATGAGCAATGCCGGGGGGATTACTATACCAGATGTTAAGCTGTATTACAATCATAAAAACAACATGGTATTGGCACAAAAATAGATGCATAGGTCAATGGAACAAAATTGAAGACCCATATATGAGTAAATGCAAATTCAGCCACCTGACATTTGACAAAGGGGCCAAGAATATTAACTGTAGGAAAGAGCATGTTCAGCAAATGGTGCTGGCAAAACTGGATCTCCATCTGTAGAAGAACGAAACTAAACCCCTATCTTTCACCCTGCACAAAAGTCAATTCCAAATGAATCAAAGACCTGAATGTAAAGCCTGAAACTGAATCTTTCAGAAGAAAACATTTGGAAAAACCTACAAGATATAGGTGTAGGAAAGGATTTTCTAACTCGGACATCAATTGCTCAGGAAACAAGGGCAAGAATTAACAAATGGGACATCATTAAACTAAAAGCCATCTGCATATCAAAGGAGACAACCAAGGAAGCAAACAGAAAACCCACAGAATGGGAGAAAATCTTCACCAGTGACACATCCAACAGAGGTTTA
>NW_008354174.1:260509-262004 GCF_000622305.1 Nannospalax galili | reverse complement strand
TGTAAAAAATTAGCATCCTAGCACCAAATCCTCATAAGTGGGTATGTATCCAGACATAACTACAGGAACCAGGATAATGGAAAGGAATCAGGGAGGTAAAGGAAAAGAAAGATCTTGAAAGAGAAGAACAGTAGGAAACAAGCCTTACTAAAGGAGATATGGATAAAAATTGGGTTAGTTTAAGGGAGGGCAGAGGGAAGGGTATACAGGAACCTAGGGGATAAAGGGAAAGAAGGCGCTCAAGAGAGGTAGGACCGTATGAGAAGGGTATTATTAAGGGAGAAGGGGGAAATGGGAGCACCTTAATTGGGGAAACCATGATGGAGGGGTGAGACAATAAGAGAGATAAATAATTCCTAGGTAGTTTTGAAAACCAGAGGGAACCATAGTATTCCAACAACCTACTGACAAATTATAGATAGCAGATCAAGAAATATATGTCTGGGTAAGGTTTATCTGAGAACAATTGGTCTTTGCCCAAGATTTATCTACATGCCACACAGTAATTAAATGTACCTTCTTGGATGTTTAACAGACATACTTTGAGGCCTATAATAATTTGGTCAGAGGGACATAAAGGACAGTTTTTGCTCCTTGCCCTCCTAGGTCGACTAGTTCTAGGGGACTACGAGTATTTCTCAAAATGTCCTATGATGGTGGTGGGTTACATGTCCTCTTGATCAAGGAGGCCGAGGAAACCCCACTGGATGGACTTGAACCAGTGTCCAGTCTACAAAGGGGAGGGTCAACACAGAGGAATCATTTCCTCTGTGCTTCCAAGTGAAGCCAACCATGGTCGAGGAGGACCTTTGACTTATCTTCACATAGGCAGAACTGGTAAAAGAAAGGAACCAGGGGCTCCTTCCAAGCCCATGTGAGGAACAGATCCTCAAACAACCTTAAGAGTAAAAATAAATTGGTTTATCTGGGACAACTGGACAGAAGATGCCTTCCTTTGAGTTTTTGGCCAGGGTGGCTCAAAGACTCCCAGACAGCAATCCAGCATAGAACTGGGAAGATGAACAACAGACCCCAAACTTATCTAAAGGAATACTGACAACTGATTGCTGCTAGATGAGGAACAGCTGATCATCCTAAAATAAGGATCTCTAGATAGGCTGACTACATGCAGCAGACAGACAAGCACTGGGGAATGGGTGGGTGTGCCGACAACATAGTGGACAGTAACAGTCAAGAGAGTATATAGGCTCCAATGTGTGGGAGGAGGGAGGCTATGGGAGGGTGCCATTTGGGGAGTGGGTATATAAATGAATAAGATTGTGTGGGATGTTCTATATGACGTACACACACAAAAAAAATCAGCAAATTAAAAAGAAAAGACATATTTTGAGGAGGAAGCATGGAAATGACATCATGTTAATTAGTAGAGGTGACAAACATTACCATTGAAATCTACCTGATGACTTTATAGACATACACAGGCGCCAAGGATCCAAGTGCAACTGATTATTGAGTAGTGATAATCAGATACATT
>NW_008354174.1:255760-259563 GCF_000622305.1 Nannospalax galili | reverse complement strand
CTAGTCACAGTCGGTTACTTTCTGAGCTCCTTGGCATCTGAGCATGGATATAAAGTCATCAGGTAGATTTCAATGGTGATATTTTTCACATCTACTAATTAACATGAAGCAAATTTTTACACTTCTTCCTCAAATATAACTAATTTTTAATTGATTTTTTTGTGTTTGTATTTCATATAGAACATCCCAAACAATGTTATTCATTTATATACCCAAATCCCAAATAGTACCCTCCCATAGCCCCTTCTCCCCCACTGGAGCCCATATGCTCTGTCATCCCTGTTACTGTCCAATGTGTTGTCCATGCCCCCAGCCATTCCCAAGTGCTTGTCTGTCTGCTGAATCTGTTGTTAACTGCCTGCTGCTAGATGAAGAAGAGCTGATCTTCCTAAAACAAGGGACTCTAGATAGGTTGACTAGACCTCAGTGGACAGACTTACACTGGGGAATAGCTGGGGACACTGACAACACAGTGGGCCTTAACAGGAATGACAGAGTATATGGGCTCCAGCAGCAGGGGCTATGGGAGGGTGCCAGTGGGGACGGGGGTATAAAGATGATCAAGATTATTTGAGATGTTCTGTATGAAATGCTTCATATATTCAGCCTTCCGGAAGCAATTTATTCACTTCCTTATAAATTGCTTTATTCTGTGACTTAACTGTTTGTATCCTGAATTCTGTATTATGTTTCAAATTTGCTTTGTAAGTACATTAAAACCATCTCTTAAAATTAAAAATATTACTTATTATTTTTATTTTATGTGTGTGAGTGTATTGGCTGCATGTAGATAGGCGCACCCATGTAATGCAATGCCCGAGGAGGTCAGAAAAGGGTGTCAGATCCCCTGGAACTGCAGTTACAGACAGTTGTTAGCCACCACGTGGGTACTGGGAGCTGAACCCAGGTTCTCTGCAAGAGCAGCCAGTGCACTTAATTGTAGAGCCAACTCTCCATCTTTTGGTTTTCTATACTCTTTCAGAGAACCAATCCCTTCCTTTACCTCCTCACTGCCAAGGGTTGGCCTTCTTCCCTGGCCCCAGGTAACTCAGCAGAACACTAAGATCAGTTGAAGCTAAGGCTTCTGTTCTCTGTTCATCCCTCTTCATGCAAACCACTCTCATTCCTCTTCTCCAAGGGGGATACTAAAAGACAAAATATCTATGATCCAGTGGAAGCTTTTACACCTGTGGACTATCAGGGTTGGAGTTGATTAAATGAAGGGATGGCTCTGGTTTGGTGTGTTCCAGAAGTCAAAGCTTGTTGTAGTCCTACAAGCCAACCAACCTCCTTCTCTCAGAAGTTTAGAAACAATGTGTAGTAGTACGTGCATGTAATCTCAGCACTCTGGGGTAGAGGATCAGGAGTTCAAGGTCATCCTTGGCTCCACAGCAAGTCCCAAGCCAGTCTGGGGCCTACATGAGACCTTGTCTCAAAAAAATCAAAAACATTCTTCATCATCATCTCCCCCTCTGGAACTAGGGCCAGAACACTCTGCTCCTGGTTTGGAACACCCTGACAAATGTACCTCTCACCACTCATCAAAGGAGCTTCTTTGGGGGCTGGAGAGACGGCTCAGCAATTAAGAGCACTGGGCTGCTCTTACAGAGGACCCATATTCGCTTCTTAGCTCCCATATGGTGGCTTACAATTGTCCATAACTTCAGTTCCAGGGGATCTGACACCTTCTGACCTCCATGAGCATTGCATGATACAGGTGTACTTACATACACACAGGCAATACATTCATACACATAAATAAAATAAAAATAATAAAATATGCTTAAAAAGAAACTTCTTTTTGCAACAGATGGAGACTGTTACAAAGTTCTGCAGCTGGTCAGAATACAGAGAATAAGTGGCTGAGATGTGTAGCAGTGACACAGCTACGACGCAACCTCTACACCTAAGGCTCAAGGAACATCAAAGAAGAGAGGGCAGAAAGATTGTAAGAGCCAGAGGCACAAGACGCTTGCCGCTAGTTAGTGAATTCTAGATGTGATGGGGAAGCTGCATTCATGAAATCTCCACAGTATAGCAGTCTAACAAGATCTGCACAATGACAAAACCAGTTAACATGCCACGGTAGATGGGTGAAATGTCACAGGGCCCCACTGCAAGATGAAGAGCTACAGGCAACCAATGGATGCCAAGGGAAGACAAATCAGTTTTCTCCAGGGGCTAGCTCCCTGAGAGGTTGTCTAGGCCCAAATGGACAACCCTAAACACAGGTATATAAGAGCACCACTAACTGGACTCAGTGCATTATGTCTGTATGTGTTTATAAATGTATTTGTGTATGTATATAACAATAATAAAGCAGTGGACAAGGAATTGTGAGGGATTGGGGGCTTGGGAGGAGTTGGAGAAGTACTAGGAGAGGCAGAAAATGTACATACAATATTCATTTATGAAACTCTCAAAAAATTTAGAAAATAAAAATCTCAAAAACATAAGCTTGTGTTGAAGAGTAAGTTTGGATGCACAGAGAAGACCTTTGGGGAGGAAAGCACAAAAGAGAATAACACCCACCATTACCCCAAACATTTTTTAGGAAATAAGAAAAAATAAGGTTATAAAGGTATCATCAATTTATGGTAAAGAATCATGTAGTCACAGGAATGACAACAGAAAAGTACAGGGGCAAAGGGTGGTATCTATTTAGGCTTTTAAATTGTTGGAACCCCAGTTTGGGGTACCCAACGTCCATAGGAGGCCACTCCCCAATAACTCAGTCCTCAGACCAGAAGATGCAACAAGCATGAGGATTTATTACATTTTGCAAAATGGACCCCTGCCTCACTCGGAGGGCAGAAGCCCAGAGTCCAGTTCACAGGCTTCTTTTAAAGACAAAGACCACAAACTAGAGAGAAAGCGGCAGTAACGTCACAAGCGGCGGCTATGTGCCAAGCACAGGTGGGGGGATTTCTGGGATGATTTCCAGCTTTGGGCAAAGAACATGAAAAAGGTCAGCTCAGCTTGTTCTTAGCATTCAGAATTATTTTTTTATTTTTACTTCCTTGTACAGTTTTTTGGCCTGAAGGACTTATTTCCTTGTCTTTAGCCTAGGGGGACTGAATTAGGGTCCTTCACATTCATTAGGCAGCTGGTTAAATTAATCCAACTAGTGCAAAAGGTATGTTCTTTTCTCCACTTTGAAAAATTGTTCCTGCAACTAAATGTGCTCAACAAATGGCCTGAATGTTTAAGAGCAACAGAAATCATGAGTTTCCAAATCACAGATTTGGGCAGTGGAAAAAGCACAGGTTTCTCAGCATAGAAAAAACATTTTTTTTAGGGTTGTACAGAGACTTTCTTTCTTTAGGAAAAGTAGATCTAGGCCCCTTCTATTCTGTAATATTACTTCTGAGAGGGAGGTGCTGTGAGGTTAAAGCTGGCAAGGGATAAATCTATTGAGGCAGAGCAATTCTATTAACAGAACACTATAGTAACATCACAATTCTATAGTAAGGCCACAAATTAATTATAAGGTTACACCTGTATGATTACAAAGTAATATAAAAAGTTTTTTTTTTTTTTTAAGGCAGTTCTATGAGAAATGAGGGAGTCTCTTAAGCAGTAAGTGCCCGAGTTAGAAGAACATGTTTTTGTGAGGCTTTCAAGAATGGCCATCTGGTTAATCTCAAACCAGATCAGCCTTGATGTCTGAAGAACAGCTTTGCCAGGAATCAGGTCTTGCTATTTCTTGGGGTGGGGGCCTACGGTTTTTTATAGATTTTTTTTTTTTAATAAAGAGGGAAAATGAGCCAAAACAATCCCTTAGGGAACCATGCCTGCCTTAG
>NW_008354174.1:223126-253581 GCF_000622305.1 Nannospalax galili | reverse complement strand
GGGAGTCTTTTAGCGGCGAGCGCCCTATGGCTTTTATTTGCTCGACCCGTGCCCGCGGGGCTTTCTTAGTGGCGAGAGAGAAGGAGAAAAAGAAGCTACAGACAGAGGGGTCCTGTCTCCACCCGTGCGGGCAGTCGGGGTCCGCCAAGAGGGCTAAGAGCCTTTGGTTTATGTCAGGGAGTGGCCCTGACCAGAAAACCTCAATCGCTCTTTGCCTTTAGTGGTCCCTTGCGAAGACTTGGACCAAGAGTACAAGAGAAACAGAGAAGGCTTAGAATAGAGAGTGTAGAGGAAAATACAAAACTAGATCTTTTTTTAAAATACTAATATATTATTAAGTACACACACACCGTTTTATATCACATTCAAGTGGACTGGTCCTTCTTACGCTCAGACACGCACAGCATGAATCAAACCCACATCCTCTGCAAGAGCATTCAGTGTTCTTAACCACTGAATCAACTCTCCAGTCCCATACTACACCTTTTTCTGGCCTTTATAGGGACCTGCAACTTACCTGAATGCATGCATAGACAAACATATGAACTTAAATAAAAATAATATTAAAACAATAATAAAACAAAAGATGTTATATGTTTTGTCACAATTTGTTTTCTATTATGTTGTTGGAACCCCAGTTTGGGGTACCCAACGTCCATAGGAGGCCGCTCCCCAATAACTCAGTCCTCAGACCAGAAGATGCAACAAGCATGAGGATTTATTACGTTTTGCAAAACGGACCCCTGCCTCACTCGGAGGGCAGAAGCCCAGAGCCCAGTTCACAGGCTTCTTTTAAAGACAAAGACCACAAACTAGAGAGAAAGCGGCAGTAATGTCACAAGCGGCGGCTATGTGCCAAGCAAAAAAGCAGAGGCTATGTGCCAAGCAGAGGTAGGGGGGGATTTCTGGGATGATTTCCAGCTTTGGGCAAAGAGCATGAAAAAGGTCAGCTCAGCTTGTTCTTAGCATTCAGAATTATTTTTTTATTTTTACTTCCTTGTACAGTTTCTTGGCCTGAAGGACTTATTTCCTTGTCTTTAGCCTAGGGGGACTGAATTAGGGTCCTTCAAAATAAAATTCTACAATGAAACTACACAAAACTCAATCTGGATGTTCACCCCAAGTTCACAACTCTACTTTCATAGTTTTTCTTTTTCCCTTTGCTGTCAAGTTCCTCTAAAAGTGTGGGTGCAGGTACAGGGAGAGGGAAGTTGGAGATGAAATATGCAAATATTCATTTTCTATCCCACTGCTTCCTGATGCAAATTTAATAATCTTGTGATGATGAAAATAACAGTTTTAAGCCGGGTGTGGTGGTGGCACATGCCTTTAATCCCAGCTCTCCCGAGGCAGAAGCAAACAGATATCTGTGAGTTCGAGGCCAGCCTGGTCTACATAGAGTTCCAGGTCAGCTGGAACAAAACTAAAAAAGCCTCAAAACAGTTTTAGTTATTCAGCAATTGTTAGAAATGAAATCAGTCTAGAGCTCCAAGCCTCTCTTATTTACTTTAGATGTCTTCAGGAATTAAAGACTCTTTTGAGCAGGCTGTATATTGCTTGAGTTAAAAACCAGAAACAAAATGAAAAGAGAGACGCTTGGCGTGGTGGCAGGCACCCTTAAGGACAGTCCTCGGGAGGGGAGGCAGGTGGATATTTGCGAGATCGAGGCTACCCTAGTTCACACTGTGACTTCCAGGTAGGCTGTGACTAGGGAGATCCTGTCGGAAAACAATCAGAGGAGAGAGGAGGGGGGGTAGGGAGGGAGGGAGGAGAAATTATTTGTAATTAGTCAGTAGATTGAGACTACACAAGGACCAAGTGGTTAAGTTTTCCTTAGAGGAAGTAGTGCTGATGCTGTTGTAACTGAAGCGATAACAATCTCAGTGTATGTACAAATGTTATTTGAGCACCTTTGCCCAGGCATCACTTATAGCTTTACAAAGGTGTAAGTTTAGAAACTGAGTGTTCAGAAACTTTGAGGGAAATGTGATTAGAGTACATTTAGGTCTATTGAATCTACTGGTTTCAAAAAAACTTCAGTCTTCCTATGATACCTCTTTGCTTGTTTCATTGCTTTTCTAAGTTATTTTTATTATAGTTTATATTTATAAAAGTATTGGTATGTGGCTGGGCATGGTGGTACAGATCTCATCATTCAGAAGGTGAGGCAGGAATAGCATGAGTTCCAGCCTAGTTTAGGCTACACTGTCAGACCCTGCTTCAAAAACAAATGAACAAGCAAAAAGATGTATTGTAGATTAGGAAAACCAAAAGCAATAGTATCTACCACAGTCTGAGAAGCACCGGTCTCCAGTGTGTTGGATTATTAGCACTTGCTTTCAGAACTGAGTCTCCTTACAACAAAGCATATCATCCTTGTCCAGTGGCCCTGACTCATCATATCATTTTGTCATAAGAGGGCTATGAATTATCTACTTCTGGGCCACAAATACACCGTCATATGTAGATATGTTAGACCCAGTTATACAAAACAACTTGTATTTGAAACTTCAGATTTTTATTAACAATTAGTAACTTCAGTCTCCAGATAGGTAGCATTCCTCTATGCCTATCAACCAGGAAGTTCATACAGAATTGTCATGATCTGGCTGAAGTTCCCATTTCCACTCCTTTTTCCACTGGTAGTTACCTAAGGGGAGATGGAATGTCTAGGCTTGGGTTCTTTCATTACAGCTAGAGGTCAGTGTTCACTGACAGGCAACAATCTAACTTTGGTTAGAAACAGTAAGTAAGCATTTCTCACAATATATTTTTCTTCTTGATTATGTTTTGTTTAGATGAATCCTAAAATCTTTTTATATGACTGTGTTGAGAACTCTGGAGCTGGATAACCCTGTATGTATTAAAAACTATTAGCAACCTATGAGCTGCATTACATAGGAACCTCAGCTCCCATTTTTCACTAGTAAAATCAGGACAATTCCACCTGTGTTGACGCAAATGGTCAAATGAAGTGATTCGTGCAAACACCCAGTCAAAATTTAGCAGAATACATTTCCATACATGTTTTCCTTGCCTGGGAGACAGGACACAAAGGGAGAGTATGGGAGGATGGAGGATAAAGAAGGGAAGCAAAGGGACTGGGGATTTGGCCCAGTGCTAACGAGCTCATACTTCTTTTTAAAGGGCCAGAGTTTGGTTCCTAGCACCCATATAAGGTGGTTCACAACTGCATGTAACTCCAACTCCAGCGACTTCAACGCCCTCTTCTGGACTAAGAGGGTACCTGCACTCACACATATACAATATCCCCTTTCCCCAGTATACACATAATTAAAAAAATTTTTTTAAAGAAGGAAGGTAAAGAGAGGAATGAAAGGTGATCACCTTGGACTGGTCATTAATCCACTGGTTCAGGACATTGTACACAGCATATGAAATCACTTGCATTTTTTGTTGGTGGTTTTTTTGTTTTTTTGTTTTTTGTTTGGTCTTTTTTGAGACAGGGTCTCCCTGTAGCTCCAGCTCCCTGAAACTCACTCTGTAGACCAGGCTAGCCTCAAACTCACAGAGGATCTGCCTGCCTCTGCCTCCTGAGTGCTGGGATTAAAGGTGTGCCCATCTGGCGTCACATTTTTAATGCCCAGTGACAGGAGGTCGTAGGAGCGTGTCCTACTGCTTTGTGAGGATAGCTTAAGTTGTCCACGAAAAACATGTGTAACCCAGACCAGAGTTCACATGTCTTCAGCTTTCCATAATTCTAACCAATGTCCAAGGAACTTTGTGCTCCATGTCTTTGTGTAGCTGTACTAGGTCATTCTCTGACTTTCCCCTAAAGGTTTTTGGAATTTCTCAAGGAATGCTTACTGCCAGCTGTCACTAATGACTGAAACCCCACTGGTAGTCCATGTTGTCATTTATCTAAACACAGAACCGATTGTAACATTTAACAAAATTTTATTGATGGAGATGTAAGAATAATGGAAAGAGTGATGGAGGAAAAAAAATCATCTGGGTCCTCCAAAATGTGCCCTGCCCTTTCCTCATAGGAGAGACATTCCTCTTTAAGCCCCATCCTTCTATTATGTGGTAGGGATCAATCTTCCTACAAACATCAAATCCATGGTCTCACCTTCTCAGATACCAAAGAAGAGAATTCCAAGGGCTGCAACTGTACTCACAATAGAGACAAACTTCTCACACAATCACTGCTTTTTATAGACACAACAAGTGCTGAATAAATACCTGTTGAATGGATGAAGCCTTAACCTTCTTGTTTCAGGTTAGGATCTTAGCTTTACATTTATGTGATTAAAGATGCTTCTTTAGATTTTTTTCCTCAATCAATCTCTAATTAAATTTTAAGTGTCCCTTACATTGTACACTTTAAAAATTTTGAGACTTAAACATTTTTTCCCTTTTAGATAGATGATTTAAATAATGGGGCAACCTGGAAACATTAACCTTTATCTATCCTCACACTCAAATTCTGGATTCTAGAAATGAAAATTTCATAAAATGTTTGGCCTCAAACATAAGCTGGTGTTCCTAATTGCATGGGACACAATACTGAGAGCAGGATTTTCACTTTTGCATCAAGGCTGGCTGAGCAGGTTATGTTATCGTATGGTGTTCCTAAAAACATACTATTACATTAATTGCTAAGCATGCATTAAGAGTAGTTATGTACTAACTCCAGTCTCCAAGCAGGCAGGAAAGTGTCATATAAATTCAGTTATGAAGATCCATGAAATTGCTCCCAAAGTTTCACTTTCATGACATTCTGAAATGGACCCCTAGTGGCTGTAAGTCTTTGCAAAAGTCAGCTGTTGTTACCAATGGAGGAATATGGAATTATCCTCCAGTGCCTTGGGATGATGAATGTCTGAAGATTCCCTGCTACTATACGCTGCTTCTCTTATCTCTCTTCCTCTCTCCAAGACTCCAAAAGAAAGTACTGAAAAACATAGCTCATTGCCCCTGCTGCGCTGCCCTGGTGGCCCCTACATGGTATCCCCTACATAATCTCTACAAAAGACCTGCAGAAAATAACTCTATAGAAAAACTCGTGGCACTTAGCTGGAAGGTCAACTGGACTTCCTCCCAGCCCCTATGGCATCACATTCCCTCTCTGGTTTTGGCGCTCCATTGATACAACAGCTGGTTCTGGTTACTCTTTGTAACTAAAGGAGTCAGTACTTTACCAGGGTCAGGGCAGCAGGGAAAAGAATGTAGATCCTTCTTTTTTTCTTACAGATAGAGCTGGAAGCTGTGAGTGTAAATGAACTTCTCTTTCCCGTCCCCTGCATTCTCTGGCCTGAAACTTAATTCAGGACACCTCAGAACTCTCATTAGGGACCTGTAAGCCCCTTAGGACAGAGATGCTGTTTACTCTCTGTATTCACAGTGCCTAGTACTTTGCTTAGCACCAAAAGAATGGTTTGATAAATGAAAAACAACAGCAGGCTGATTTTCCCATGACTGTAATTTTCCAGAACAGCCCTGGAGTTTTCTCAGTAAACATGTCCTTTTCGCCAAGTCCTGGTGTAATACTGCCCTAGTGGAGTTAATGAATAGAACTGGAGCTTCTTAAAACCTAAAAAAGACTTGGAAGCCTTAAAGAGATGATCTCTAATGGCAATGATGAGGCGGAAAGATGGAGGAATGGAGGAAGTGTGTGTAAAGGGGGAGGTCAGTGACATACCAACATACTTCCTGACATGTGCCCATGCAGCCACTTTTGCTACATTGTGACTGATCTTGGCTGGAGGTGATTATTTGAAGCACTTACCTACCCCATGCCCCACCCTCAGTCACTGCCTTAAAATCAAGCTCAGAATTTCACCTTGGTCCTTCACTAGCCCTGACATAATCAGATAAAAGACAGGGGACTTGGCTTTTTAGAAGACTGAGGGACTAAAAGAAAGATGTGAATGTCCCACGCTACCTCTTCTGCATCTTTGTTTGTTTTTGACCTGTTATGCATAGACAGACAGATTATTAGAAAGACAAATGGGAGGACAGGCAGGTGAAATGAATGAGTATGTGTAAAAATAAATTTGAAATGTTCTTGCTTTACTGTAGTTCAGGGCTAATCTTCAGCAAGTACCCAGTGCTGTGGCTGCATCAATGTAGCAGACAGAACTGGATGGGAAATATCCACTTCTCCAAGCATCCTGAGTGCTTCCCTCAGTCCTGGCCATACTCTGGGACTTGTCTCTTTGCCATGTTCCTTAGATATCCTCACAAGCTAACAATCACAGGAGTAACTCCTGACTTAGCAAGGCATTTCTGGGATGCTTCTCCAACATATCCACTACTGACCATTCTGATTGGCTGGGGATGTAGCTGGGCAGCTTGGTGAATTTCTAGATATCAGTCCTGCTCTCATTCCTCATTCTGGTCCCTGCCCATTACTGGAGATCTTCCAGGCTCAGTGCATTTCTCATTCCCTCCCTGCTTCTAGTGTCACTGCCTCCCATGAGGAGCTCCCATCTGTTCTGAATCCCTTTGGATCGATTTCCATCCATAAGATGTGTAGCTGTATGTAATCTTGGTTTTTATACAACTTTTTCAGTGGGTAATGGATTGCTCCAGTTTGCTTTGAAGCCCTCAAGACGAACCAACTCTAATACGACATTTTGTATTTTTGTATTCTTCATGGCACACAGCTGACTGAAGATTCAAACCACAAGACTGAATGTGATAGGCCCTGGGGACTGGGTGTATCCTCTACACCCTTGAAAGGGAGGAGTGCTGCTGAGATGGTCCCGTGGCTCACCCTGTCTCACCGATGCACAGTCAGAAAGTAAAAGCTCTGGTTGCCCTGCATTTGAATTGCTCCTCAGGGGATGCAGCTGGAGCCTGTCAGACTAGTAGCTCTCAAACAACACCTCCACCATCTAGCAGTCACATGTAGAAGGTGGTCTTCCCTTCTCTTCATTCTGAGAGCACTCAAAAAAAGGTTTTGGTGTTTTTGGAAAGGCCCCTTGCACTCCCAACCCTGAATTTTCTGCCTTGGGGGTGGTTCTTAAGGACACTTCCCCCAGCCTGCTTGGAAGGCGTGCATGCAACTCTTCCCATCACATGTGCCTCATATGCTCAGCCGCAGCCCAGTCATGCGTTGTGTACTCTGGCCCCTGTGACATCTGACTGAGGCAGGCAGGATGCTGGCAAGCCCAGTGTCTGCTCAAGCTTTCACTTGGTCAGCTTTTCTTTTAGTTTCTCTTTAGATTCTCACAAAAGCACAGGTGAAAGTTTGCACTTGACATAAGGGAAAAAACTCATTATACACTAAAATTTTGCCAAAACCCCCATTATATCTATGACCTTTTGATTTTCAGTAAGCAATGAAATTCTAACATTTTTAAGCAAACCTGAAAAAGTATTTACTATTTAAATACTATTTTTTATATAGAAAGTGTTTCACGTGTGTTTGAACCTCTTAAACACAGGAAGAATACGGTGAAAGGAAATGTAGCTCACAGTCTCATGATATTATCAAGCTAGTCACTGTTACTATCATCCTAATTATACCATTGAGGAAAGAAAAAAGGCACTCCAGGCTTTCCCCCAAAATCCTTACAAAAGGATTTTATGGAGGGATTTCCTCCAAGTTTGTAAGGAAATGACAGTTAAGCATCTACCTAATAGCACTCATTGCGGGAGTAACTTTGTTATTTTTTAATACCACAATGTTTCAGTGGTCAGCAAGCTTTAGAGAACTGGTTTCCTTATTACAGAGAAAACATATTTAAAATAATAGTTTACCAAAGATTAAGATTAAAATGTTATAAAATATTTTGTGAAGCAGCTCCTTTAGGAGGAAATTACATACAATCTGACCCTTGAACAAAACCCTCCTGACCGTTTAGCATATTTCCAGCTGTTTGTCCCATTTTCTCAATTTTTCTTATTATTTATTTGGGCTTGCTGTTGTAACAAAGATGGTGGTATTAAGGCAATAGTAAGACCATTTGTATGACCTCTAACTCACTATGCAAGAGATCTGCCTGCCTCTGCCTCCTGAGTGCTGGGATTACCATGCCCCACTCCTTCTGATGCCAGTGTGTTTACATTTGAATCCTGGCTCTACTAACCATGGGAACTTGGGATACATACCAGCACCCTTGTCTCCATCTTTTCATCTGTATAATGAGGGTCTCATCCTCTCCACCTATAGGATTCTGTGAGGGTAGAGACAGTAACGTATGCAAACTGTGTGCTGACCTCACAGTAAGTGTTTACTATTCAGAAACTTAAAATGATATCCAACAATTGTGTCATATTTCTATGTAGTTTTCACAACTGACATTTTCGTGGTTGGAGGATAGTGTGGAATCCAAACATTATTGCTCTGACTTATTTCCACTTTGCTTGACAGGTTATCTCCAGGTTGGGGCCACAAATACTGTACTTAAGGCATGTTTTCATATAGTGCTCTTCCCCTTCAGTCTACTTATTTTCTTTAGAAAAGTTCTTGGAATGATATTTCTGAGTAGAGTCATGAACTTTGAATAATCTAAGTGAGTAAGAGTTTTGTACCTTGCGTTGTGGCAAAGTCTATACACACACACACACACACACACACACACACACACAGAAAACCTCTCCATGTCTATAGTTAATTCTATGTTTTGAATTATTTCCTTGGAGAGATTTTATAGCAATAGAATTACTTGAGCAAATCGTATGGCCTGGCCTCTGCTCTATAAATATTTGTACCAATTTCACATTAACATTAATAACACATTAATTGTTACAGCCATTAAGAACTTATGAGACCACCACTGTAATGTATTCTGGATGATTATATGTTACAATTTAGAAAGGTTTTGGTAATGTACTAATGGGCAAAAAAATCTGAGTTCTGCCTTGATGTAAATTTTAAATTACCTACTAGAGGGGCTGGAGAGATGGCTTAGCAGTTAAGAGCACTGGCTGCCCTTTCAGAGGACCTAGGTTCCATTTGCAGTACCCACACGGTAGATAATGTGTCCATAACTCCAGTCCCAGGGGATCCAACACCCTTTTCTGACCTCCATGGGCATTACCTGACATGGGTGCACTTACATATATGCAGACAATACAGTCATACACATAAAATAAAAAAAATAATAAACAAAATATATTTTAAAAAATTACCTGCTAAGTTAAGCACTTCAGTTTTTGGATTTGGAAGCAAGGTGAACTGATATACCAGGAAGTTGCCTGATTTGACTGGCAGTCTGATTATTTTTGCTTTTCAGTCTCTACAACTCAACATCCTGGTTCCTTCTGCTGTACTGATTGCAAGCATTTTAACATGTCAATTTTTATAAGACAGATAGATCTGAACAGGGAATATGCTACTGTTTTCTCTTAAGAGGACCCTGGCTATTGGAATATACAGTGTTAGACAAGCTATGTTAGAAGGAGTAGCTGAGGTCAGCTGAGGTCTTAAGGACAACAGATTCTTGCTTGCATCACAAGTTCCCATTTCCAAGGTCAAGAAAGTAGATTCTGTTGGCATGTTAACTTTCTGTGACATGATATCTGAAAAAGCATCCCTAAGGGAGGAAAGATTTATTTTGGCTCACTGTTTCAGAGGTTATAGTCCATCATTACAGAAAGGGTGGGGCAAGGCAGAGTTACTCATATCACCAAAAAGGAAGGGGAGAGATAGAGAGAAAGAGAGAGAGACAGAGACAGAGACAGAGACAGAGAGTGATGCTCGTTCTCTCTGGGGATCTTCCCAATTTTATTTTATCTGGTTTACAGGATGCTGTGGAACCCTTTAAATCCATTCAAGGCTGGTCTTTCCCCCTTTGTTAGTCCTCTCTGGTTATGACCTCACAAATATACCAATAAGTACGTTTTATTAGTTTCCTAGTTTCTTCTAAGTACAATCAAGTTGACAAGTTTAACCATCAGGAACCTTGCTAGGGAGATGGCTCGGTGAGTAAAGTGCTTGCCCCCAAGAGTTGAGTATTGGAACTTGTATCCCCCAAACCAATGTAAAAAGCCTGGCAGGTGTGGTAGCCCACCTCTAATCCCAGCAAGTAGGAGAGAGGCAGGGAAACTCTGGAGCATCTGGCTAGCCAGATTAGCCAAAACAGCAAGCTCTGTGTTCAGTGATAGACCCTGCCTCACTATATAAGAATGTAATCACAGAAGATACCCAGTATCAACCTCAGGCTGACACATACACCCACACACATACATGCAAAACACACATACCATATTCATACATACCACACACACACTGAAAAAGTAAAAGAAAAGAGAAGAAGAACATTCAACCATTATAGTTAGTAAACAAGGAATTGGGCTAAAAATTTAGATTATGTTAACCAAATTCCTCAAATACTTTTCTGTAATAAGAAACACCTTTGACAAGCAAATCAGGCGTTGATTCAGACTATTTTATTCTTACAGAAAAATCTATATGAAAATCCAAGTTATGTCTGAGTTTCTCTTCTCAGTAGCCATATACCAGGATGGGGTGAAAGGCAGTGGACAGGAGGCTGGAATGCTAGCAATGTCTGGCTTCATAAGCTGTATGAATCTGACCTGACAGGTGCTGGGATTATGTGGGTCCACTGGCCATGCTTGAGATTCACTAACACAGTTTTCCTGCTTGTCCTCTTCTCTCTAGACTTCACACACACTACCTTCAATTTAGTTGTACAATTTTGCTAAGTATTTGGTCAGTGTCAATCCTTATTTGGGGTTCTATGACTATAAAAATGAATATAAAAAATCAATTACTGCTTCTAAGTATTTCACAGGCTGTTGCAGACAATAAGACATATAATCACAAAATACTATGTGATGAGGGCTTGATTGTGTTTCAGATCTAGGATTTCTGGCCTCTTGTCATGTCATGACATAGCTGCCTGCAGAATCTTTAGACGTAAATAGCTATGCCACTTATGAGATGGGTAATGTGAGCAATTTAATATCAATGTCCTTAGTTTGCTTACATACAAAACAATGACCTTAGTCCCTACTTCACTGAATTGTGAATTCTGAATGGTCTGACACTTGGGAGAAAAATGTCTGGTGTGGGAATCCTCACCTGTAGTCCTAGCCCTTGGGAGGTAGAAGCAGGAGGATCAGGAGTTCAAGGGCAGCCTGGGCCTATGTCTGGCACTTGGAATGACAACTATAATGATAAAGTTGATCAACTCTTGCACTGGATACTGGCAGTATGACATGGGCAATATAATATTTCAAGCCTACCTCAAAGAGGAGCATGAAGTCCAAACTCTTCTGGAAACTTTAACACATCTACATCCTATGAAAGGGTGGAAGTGCATTACCAGGAAAGATACATACAACTTCTGAACCTATCCTATTTTGTCTCAAAAGAAATATTTTTCCTCAGGGGTTTGGTATGATATTGATATTCTTTTAACAACAGGCTCCTGTGATGGTTAATACTGGCTGTCAACTCGACAGCACTGAGAATCACCAAAGAGACAAGTCTCTGGGCATATCTGTGAGGGATTTTTCTAAATTAGTTAACTGAGGTGTGTGGGCGGCACCATTCTTTAGGTTAAGGTTCTAGGAGAAAACTAGGGTATAAGCATTCTTCTCTCTCTGTTTCCTGACTGTAGTCACAATGTGGCCAAGCTGCTATCATTGTGACTCCCCTGCCATGATGGGAAGTTTCTTGAACCATAAGCCAAAACAAGCCCTTCTTTCTTTAAACTGCTTTTGCCAGGTATTTTGTCATAGCAATGAGGAAACTAACTAATATAATTCCCAATATCTTTTCTTACACATTCTGATAAAATTCTCCAAATGTTGTTGGGAACTTCCAATAGATCTACACAAAGACTATCACTTTGATCCTTGAGCATCTCTGCTTATATCCAGCAGACACCAGGTTTGCATTCTTCTTTGACTCCCTAGATAAGTTTTGAACTCTGAAGATAAGGACTCTGGCTTATCCATCTTCAATGCCTAGCCTCTAACATAGAACACCAGTGACAATAAGAGTTTATCCATGGTTGACCAGTGGGTTAGATATTAGATTTTGGCGTCTATGTCTCCAGTGTCCACCCTTATTTTGGGGACCTATCATATACCCCACATTCAGTTCTCATGGTCTGGTGGAGCTTGGAATCTGAGACACCACATACATATACTCTTTCTTCCAGTGATTGGTCTGGAAGAGGGAACATGATATAGCCTTATTCAATGTAAATCTCAATATTTTTCTAGGAATGCTGAGAAGAATACTCTAGATTTTCATTCCTCATGGATTTGAGCCTAGAAGGTCTATTGATTACTGGCAGTGATCTTGTGATTATGGGAGGACATGCTGTCTGAGGCTAGAGTTAACAAACGGAAGAAGAGTGAAGAGATAACAGAGAGAACTGGACTCTGGAAGACATTAGTGATTAGAATTAGGCCCAACTGCACCTCTGGGTTGTTCAGTGACATAAGCTAGCACATTCTTCTTTGTTACATAATCTAGTTTGTGTAATATTTTGCTTATTTGTTTTCAAACAGGCTCTCAAAAATGTTGCTTTCACAGCTGCTCTCAAACTCTGGAGCTCAAGGCAGGACCAACAGCTGAGATGTAGGGATACACCATCATGCCTGACTATATTAGAATTTCTTTCGCTCACAGTCCAATGACTTCTAATATCACTTTTACAAAATATACTTAAAAATGGATTATTTTGACCAATGTTCGTAGCCAAAGAAGTTGTCCAATTACTACTTATCTGGTTCAATTAATGGACAAATACACATTGGGCCTTTGTTGCCTGAGCAGATGCCTCAAAGTTTTAGAAAGTTTCTTGTGCTCCAATCTAGTTAGAATTCATAATCTCAGAATTTTCCTTTTCTTAAAGAAGTCATGTCAGTTTTACCAGATAGGCAGTGATTGAAACATTGGGTTGGTTATTTAACTCTCAGTCTCTGCTCTAAGCCTCTTCTGCCTTCTTTTGTGTTTGGACTATGATTTTGATAAACCAATTGGCCAGTCACCCTGCCAGCCAGCTTCCCGGTGAGTTAGTGGGAGTTCTGGAGGACTGAAAGGCAGTAAGAAGTGATTCTCCCCATTCTCATTTCCTCCATGGATCATTTCCATAGTAACAGGTAGCAGAAAGTTTGTTGCTATGGGCAGTTCTATAATAGTTTAAAGGTTTCTTCAGTATCTACATTGTCTTTTTCTAACTTATGTTGTTGCTATTGCTGTTTGTTGGTTTGTTTTTGAGACAGGGTCTCAGAATACGGCCCAGGCTGACTTCAAACTCAAGAGATTCCTGTGCCTTAGTTTTTTTTTTTTTAGCGGAATTACAGATATGTACTACCCAGGCAACTTCAGTTGTCCAATTTTTAACAAATTCCTCATATGAAATTCACTCTATTTTCATGACTGGACCTTGGATAGTATGGTACTTGATAAAAAACGTACCTCAGGAAACAGACCTTCAAACTCTAGGATCCTGGGATTGATTTGAACTGAGAACCAAACTCTTTGCCATTGGAAGAATGGGGGAGTCTGGTATTCTATGGGACACTCTGGCAACATGATTGATTACATTATCATTAGTCTTTGCAAGGAATAAATGCCAACAGCAAGTAGTCTTTTGAAGACTGAGTAGCTATTGTGTTTGACAATTAGGGTTGTAAAGATGGTTATAAGAGAGGCAAGGTGAGGTTGTTGCTTCTGATTACACTAGCGTGTGTGCAAGGAAAAGTAATAAGCTCAGGGATTTCCCCTAAAATTGTAGGCAGAGCACCAGTGGGCTTCTAAGTTAGCTCTAAAAATATCTCCCAATCCTTCTGACTACAAGAATAACTAAATATGTGCTGGAGAGATGGCTCAGCGATAAAGAGCACTGACTGCTTTTGCAGAGGACCTGGGTTCAATTCCTAGCACCCACACAGAAGCTAACAGCCATCTGTAACTCCGGTTCCAGGGGATCTGACACCCTCTTTTGACCTCCATGGGCAATGCATGACATGAGTGCACTTATACACATACAGGGAATACAGTCATACACATGAAGTAAAAATAATAAATAAAACATTAAAAAAAGAAAAACTAAATATAACTGAAAATTCAGGATGAAATCAGGCATTTACAAACTGGTCAAGTTTATGCAAGAATGTTTGGGCAGAAACTTGGAAGTATTAAATAGGATGTTAAGGCTAGGAGTGGGAACATTAGCAGACTAGTATTGAGTCCCCATCAATCTCTGAGCTGCTCTTCATAGTGGGAAAAAGTTCCTCTTTCCTGCCTGATGATGCTGACTTCTCCTTCCTTGAAATCCTGCAATAACCACATATTAATCAATGGCCTCCCAAGGAGCATTCCCATTCCTTGTGAGACCCAGGGTTCCCAGCCATCATTCAGAGGAACAAGAGTAGAGTCTGGATGAAGAAGATAAGCCTCATATTCTAAGAGAATCACAATATTTTCTTCAAAAGAAACTGATTAACGTGCGTGGGGATGGATTCTAAAGGTATTAGACCAGGACTAACAGGCACTAACATTGGATAGAACCCAAAATTCAGGTATCCCTGACATAGTCACTTTCCAGATGTTTTGGACTTAATGTTGTAGACGGTTATAGTGTTTCTGGTCATCCAGAAATTATATCACATTTCGTACCATGCTTTGTGTAGTCTCTGTACAGTGATGGTTGCCATGCCTACGTGTTTTCTTTGGCTAGAGACATTAGAAAATGTGATGTAGTCAGAGACTTGAAAAGTACTAAAGTACTTGCATCTAATAGCTTTTTTTCTTTTTTTTTCTTTTTTTTTTTTTTTTTTTTTTTTTTTTTTTTTTTTTGCTGTTTTTCAACTAGCTTTCAGGCAGAACAGAAATGAGTTGCCTTCACTTAATCCAGTCCACATTGTTAACCTACAAAATCACAAAAGGATGACTTCTTGCTTTAAGGCACTACGTTTGAGGTAGTTTCTAACACACCAAAAGCTAGGTGAAACAAATCTATTAGCTTGTGCAGCTGGGAAAGGTTTTACTTGCTAGGTGGATCAGCTGAAACATGGACATGTTCGTAGGCTACAATCCATGATGTTAAGTCACCAAACAGTATTCTAAAGTCTTAGGAAGACAGGAATAATGGAGAAATTTATTGTGTGTAATTATACATTCCCCTCACCCCCCGGGCCCAGAAGGGTCTAAGGAATAGTTCCTTCACTAAAGCACTAAGAATTGCATTATCAAGGTGAGTCTCAGCAAACTTGAGCAGTTCCATGGATGGTGTGGCAGGAAACATCACCACTGAAATGGACTTCCCAATTTCAGTGGAGATGATGACATACCAGACTAGCACTCAGGATTTTTTACCCACAGGAATCTCTGGTGGTGGTTGGCTCTAAGAATTAGTGGTTGCGTCACTTATGAAGCATACCTTGAACTATAGAATAGAAACCAGATCTGACTTACCGCAGTTGAGAATGTAGCTTCTTCCTCTATTACAATATTGGTATGAGCCAGAGTATATTTTACTGAGCTATATCACAACTATTAAAAATAACTTCTAAAATGCAATTGTTGAAGATTTTATTCTAAAAAGGTTAAGAATCTAAAGCCATGTAATACTGAATTGTTTAGATCATCTACACTACTATTTTATGAGCTAAATTTCAATATAAACATGAAAAAAAATTGACAAAAAATGTTTGTCAAAAATTGACATAGTTGGGGGTTAGAGAAACAACTCAGAGGTTGAGGGCACTGGCTGCTCTTTCAGAGGACTGGGGTTCAGTTCCCAGCACCCGTAGCAGCTAACAATTATGAGTAGCTGCAGTTCCAGTGGATCTGATGCCTTCTTCTGATCCCTGCAGGCATTGCCAACATTGTACTTATATACATGCAGGCAAAATACTCATACACACAAACTAAAAATAAATAAATAAGTAATTTAAAAATTGACATACTTTATTCATTCTCAATTCATATTTGTTAAGGAAAAAGGATACATATTTCTTAGATTGTTTTTATCAGCTAAGTGTACCTGTTCTTATATAATAATCCTGTGAGAGAGGTATTAAAATTGTTCGGATATCTACATAGAAATGATGACATTGCAGCTTAAAAAGATTAATAACCTGTCAGAAAATTAAATTATTGAGTAACTAGAACACACAACTAGAGGTTGAACAGGTAAAGAAGAGATTAGATGCAGACAGACTCTGAGGCAAGAACAGCACAGGAAGAGCTAGTTTAGGAGTGAGCCTGAGGAGGATCCAAATGGGAAAACTTAAAAGTATCATTGCTTTAATCTGTTATATGGTCAAAGTTAAACTTTAAAAATACCCAATGTTGGAAGGGTATGTATGTTGGCAGCATGAAATGTGATGCACCTTCAAAAGTAAGTGGTCTTTCTGAAAAGTTCCCACTGACTCCTCAAATCCCTTTCAGGTATCCACTCTAAAGAAAGCTGTATAGCAAAACCCTGTCTCAAAAAACAAAAGCAAATACTTAATCAGAAATTGAATGTAGAACATTGAAGTTAGGAAATGCTTTAGAATTTCAAAGGGAATGCTTGGTTAACTTTCACTCTAAAAATAACAAAAGATGCAGTTTGGACAGTGACTTTCTTCTGAACTTTGCTTTTTGCTGTCTATCAAGCAGATAGATGTGCTGTAAACTTTTATAAATTCTTAAGTGTCTTTGTATCAGTCTTAGTCTTTTATTATGTGTGTGTGCGTGCGTGTGTGTGTGTGCATGTGTGCGTGCGTGTGTGTGTGTGTGTGTGTGTGTGTGAGAGAGAGAGAGAGAGAGAGAGAGAGAGAGAGAGGTGTGTCAGTACTGGTGTGCATATGCCATGGCCACGTGTGTGGAGGAAGTCAACGGACAACTTTTAGACGTTGGTTCTTTGCCTCTGCTGTGAGTTCCAGGGTTCAAATTCAGGTCATCAGGCCTGTGTACTAAGCACTTTTACCCTGTGAACCATCTCACCGACCCCAGACTCACTCTTTAATCACTCCGAAGTGTGCTAAGAGACTGGTGCCATTCTATAGGTAACAGTGAACTAGTCATGTGAGATTATAGAAAGAAAAGCTGTCTGTATGTACCCCACCACTGGGCTTCCTCTAATTTTAAGAAGAGACCATAAAAAAGCTCATTGTCACCAAATGCCTTGAAATATAAGAACATGTCACAGAACTTCAAATTCATTGCAATATGATGAATAAGCACTACCCATATCCACAACGATAACTATATACAACAATAAAGCAAGGTCAATGTTTTGTTTCTAAATTCTTACTGAAAGCAGTCTATATAGATGTAGTTTCCTGAATAGTGCACAAATGGATCACATCTTCAGCCTGAATGTTCAGATAATTTAGGAAGCAAGAAAGACTTTTAACTGTTTTAATTTTTATACTACCATTTAATTGTGTCTTCCCAATAAACGCCCACTACTTAGCTTAAAAAAAAAAAAAAAAAAAAAAAAAGACACACACTGTCTGAAATAGCATGACATATCAGTCAGGTCCCTGAATTAGATAATTTGAGTTTTTTAATTAAAGGGAATCTGTGAAAAGGTTTGGACTGAGTATAGGAAACTACAAGGGACAGTGCAGTACCACAGGGTGTGTGTGTGTGTGTGTGTGTGTGTGTGTGTGTGTATGTGTGTGTAACTTAGGCTTGAAAAGGAAAGGGAGCAGTTACTGGAACCCAGCAGCACAGTAAGCCTTGTAGACATCACTTGATAGAGCTCTGACCTTTGGCTGGGAGACCTATCCAGCCTGCAGTGACCCTGGGGAGGGAGCACCTGGAGAATAAGTACTCCAGTCATTCTTCTCAAGTCCTCTGTTCTCCTGCCAATGCCTCTAAGGGCTGAACAAAGAGCCCATTGCCGCAGCCCATACACTCAGTCTTGTGGGCTGCCTGAGCAGCTGGAAAAGGTTCAGCAGCAAACTGGAAGAGGCTAGTGGGAGATGTAATGCCCCAATGCTTTTAATTGAAGTGGTAGAAAATCACAGTGAGCGATCATCTTCCAGCAATCAGGGAAGGTTTAATAAAACTTTGTCACAGCTGCCCAGAATTTTTTGCAGCCATTAAAAGTGATCATTAGCGGGGCTGGAGAGATGGCTCAGGGGTTAAGAGCACTGACTGCTCTTGCAGAGGACCCAGATTCGATTCCCAGCACCCACATGGCAGCTATGAACCGTCCTTAACTCCAGTTCCAGGGGAATCCGAAGCCCTCTTTTGACTTCCACGGCATTGCACGACATGGGTGCACTCACATACATGCAGGCAATACACTTGTACACATAAAATAAAAATAATAAATAAAATATTTTTAAAAATGTGATCATTAGGAAAACTAGCCAGCAACATAGGTGCTACCTTAAGATTCAGGACCTATTTTTTAAAAAAGATAGAAAATTACATGTAACTATAATTTCACTTAGATTCATAAATGGATAAAAGTAAAAATTAATAGCAAAATTGAATACATCTGTGACTGAATGAGATTAGAGGTGATGCTCACTTACTTTCTCAGTGTCTCAAGCTCTCCCAAATGCTCCTTTTGTAAATTACACTAAAAAAAGAATCAATCTACTTCTTTTAAACATTGCCATTATATTATTTTTAAATTTTTTTATTTTTATTTTATGTGTATGCATGTATTGCCTGCATGTAGGTAAGTGCACCTGTGTCATGCACTGCCCACAGAGGTCAGAAGAGGCTGTCGGATACCCTGGGACTGGAGTTACTTACAGTTGTGAGCTGCCATGTGGGTGCTGGGATTCAAACCCGGGTCTTCGTCAAGAACAACCAGTGTTCTTAACTGCTGAGCCATCTCTCCAGCCCCAAAATTGCCATTATATTCTTTTTAGTCAATTACATTAAGGTCATAAAAAGTAAGCCTGATAAGTACATCCATTGTCCTCAGTATATGATTTTGAGAGCCCACCATGCATGAAGCATCTATCTCATACAAAGCACTGTGGGAAAGGTTAAGAGCCCTCTCTATCTCTTGGACTTCCAGGAGTACAAGTGGAAGATAAAAATGTGTGCTCTGGTCCTCATGGTTCAAAACTGAGACATGTAAGTGCTTTCTGGGAAGGACAGAAAGAGCACTGCTGAGCTCAAAGGAAAGAGCTCACTCCTATTTAGTTGGAGAAACTTTTTAAAAATGTTTACTCTCACAGGTAGTGTCTAAATCATGGACACTCTTTTTCCAGGAAGAATGGAGGTTCCAGAAAGGAAGCATTCTAGGTGGAGAGGACAGTATAAGATACATGAGAACCAATCAAAGGTGCTCACCTTTGACTGTGTTAAAGTTGAGGCCTGCATTGGAGAGCCTGGGACTCAAAGCCCATGCTATATATTTAAGCTAGAAGTTTCTTGGAGAATGCAGCTAATTGCTTTTTCAGGAGTAGACTAGGAGAAATCTCTTGCTGATAAATCAGCTGATAATGTTCCAAATGCTGCCTTTCAGCAGTGGATAGTGGCTAGTACATTAGGGGGTTCCCAATGACACATGATATTTGTCAGATATTTACCTCACACCACACATTCTACCGCGCCTGCTCATTTTTTATTGATCATTTTTTAGATAGGCACGTTGATGCTTAGGGAGGTCAACTGGTAGGTCTAAAGATGTATATAGTTCAGCTAGATTTGACTCTTGGGCCCCAGAACCTGGGCTGCACTTATGCGTCTATGGTACCACCCCAGAAAGAGCAAGCGTGAAATGATCTTTGAGCAGCAAAAAGCCCACGAGTGTATCCAACTGGTAAAGTCAAACCTTAAAGTTCCACCTGGCAGGAAACCAGGGCACATTAAGGGCTGTAACTAATACAGGCTTACTGTTCTAGCTCTGTCCCTTCCAAACAAAGCAGGCAGCTTTAGCCAGATTATCTAAACTCTTTAGACCTGGGTCTCTTTGGCTATAAAGTGGAAGTATTAATTGTGCCCTTTTCAGAGGATTTTGAGAGGATATATTCAAAAGGCATTTGTAAAATGCTTATCAGAATTGGGCATTTAGTAAATATCTGATAAATGTTAGATGTTAATGTGGTATGTTATAATGTAGAACATTTATCATAATGGGACACACTGCTTTATGGTCTCCCCCATGACAAGAGTGGCTAAATTTTAGGATATTGGAACTGGTTAGGCCTTTGCTTACCTGATATTCTAGAAAATAGCCCCAGTCAGAGCCAAAGAAACCAGTGTTTTGTCAGAATCCATTATGCCACTGGATTCCTAATAGAGTAAACACAAGCACTTGACATGATTGGCAATCAGGATTCAGCATGCCAACCTCAAATCTTGGAAATGGGGCCTAGTATAAAACGGTCTGTGCCTTAGGGAAGAAGGTCTTTGCCTGCCTTACTCTCTGTGGCTGCTTCCTCAACAGCAATCCTAGACTAAGACATGGTACCTGACAAAGGTGTCCAGGGACCCCACGTCGCTGCAAAAGGCATCCAAGAGGTTCAATAAATCATTATGCTTTTATTCTTCAAAGGTGTTCTCTGTTTTGTGTAGGCAGATGATTGAGAAAGTAACTCTGAACTCTGAATTCTGCTCAGTCTAAACACAGGTGAAGAGTTTGCTTCAGGCCAACTAACAAGCACTAAGCACTGTACTAGCCAATGTATTAGTTGATGGGTCAGTTCAGTTAATTCACTGAGCTTCATAGTTCCAGAATAAAGACCAAATTCAACACAATTAACTTTTGCTGGCCACCCTCCTCCTCAACATACTAAAGGGACCCAAGAAAACTTCTAGAATGCTCATCATTAAATGCCCTGACTAGTGATGCCACCACAGTGTAGTTATAGAAACCAAGAAACTGGAAGGTTTAGTGTAAGGCCAGCGAAGAAAGTTTGGTTTGGGGCACCGGGCATCACAGCCACTCATCTGAAATCTCTGCAGGCACAACATGCTGGAATGTCAATTTTTCTATAAAGTATGCCATTGATTTCTAAGGTTAAAATTTTTTTTAAAAAAAGAAAGAAGTAGTTAATAGAGAAAACACCAATAAACATGGAGACATTATAGATTAAAACAACTGCCTGTGATTTGGACCTTAAAAAAGAAAAGAATGCCTTTACCCTACAGTTTGCATACTTAATGTGTGCTTAAATGCTTTCTGTTGATTAGAACAGCTTCAGATGCTGTCAGGATTCTAAGAAGCTGCAAAACACATCAGTCATGACTTTGCTTAACAAAGCCCTGCCTGTTGCTTCCGGCCTTCAGAGGAAATGATAGATATAAATAACTCTGTTGGCAATCTGTCTGTTCCAGTGACTGGAAATTTCCACATCTCACTTTGGAAAGCTTGGGGAAAACAATTCCCTTCACTTTTACCCCACGGCAAGGAGGGGCCTCAGGCCACTCACTGGAGTCCAGGATCTCAGGGGTCACTGAAGTGCAATAGTGCTGGTTCAGAGAGTCTGGAGCTGGAAAGGAGAGCTGCTGGTCTCCCCCAAGCACCCCATGACCAGGCGCTGTCAGTCTTGCAGGCTCCTGATGAAAGTGCTGAGTCATCTAAGGCATTCAAAAAGTATAAAGAGCAGTTTCTGCAGGGATCCTCACTCAGAGTCCAGAAGCCTCCTTCCTGAGGGTGCTTCATCAGGTCACCCCAGCTCCCAAGACCACGGGGTCAGATCTGGGAAAAGACCACAAAAGAGAGAGAGAAAAAAAATCACTGTTCTGATTAGAAAATACATAACCCCTCAAAACAGATTGGAGTAAGAAACTACTTCAGAGATAATTACATGTATCTGGAACAAGCATGGTTCAAAGCCTTTCACTCTACTCTTCCACGCCCTAGTCTAAGTCTCTTCCCAGAGCTACTACTGTAGGAGCCCCTCTGTCCAGTCTATGGACACAGGCAGCTATACCACGCTGGAACGCTTCACAGGGGTCTCCTGTTCTGAATCTTTCATTCTTTGTTGTCCATCTCTCAGGAGGATGACATTGTGGTCTGCACTACTGCAGTTGATCAGTCTAGTGAGTGCAGGAGATTGCTGTGGGCACAGGTGAGGCAGAGTCTTCTGATGACTCATCTTTCTTTCTTCCTTCCTCCCTCCCTTGCTTCCTTCCTTCTCTTTCCTTTTTTCCTCCTCCTCCTCTTTCATTTCCTTCTCTCCCGTCCACTTTATCTATCATCTATCATCTATCTATCATCTATCATCTATCTAGCTTCTATCTATCAACTATCTAGCTTCTATCAACTATCTATCTATCTATCATCTATCTATTATCTATCTATCATCTATTTATCTATCTATCTATCTATCTATCTATCTATCTATCTATCTATCTATCTATCATCTATCAATCTATCATCTATCAACCTGAGATAGAGTCTCACTGTATAACCCTGGCTAGTCTGGAATTTGCTATGTAGACTAGGCTGGCCTCAGACTCACAGAGATGCCTCTGCCTCTACCTCTGCCTCCTCTGCCTCTGCCCCCTCCACCCCTCTGCCAAGTGCTGCAATTAAAGGCATCAGCCACCATGCCTGGCTGTGATGTTAATCTTGGTTGTCAACTTTACTGGGTCTGGAATCAAAAGCAAGCCACTCAGCACTCCTGGGAAGGATTTTCTTGATCAGATTATCTGAAGTGGGAATACCCACCCTACATGTGGGCAGCACCTCTTGGTGGCAGCCTTTTTGCCTGCTCACCTTCACTCTTGCTGGCAAGTTCATCTACTCTGTTGTTGCCACTGCTGTCCTCTTTCATTGATATTAGTACTTAGCTTCAAACTTCCTACATGGACTGAAGACCAGCAGCTTTCCAGGAATCCTCCAGGCCATCAGCACCATATTGGGGCTGTTGAGACATCTAGCCTTGTGGACCAAGCAATTATGGTATTCTCAGCCTCTCCCATGTGAGACAGCCATTATTAAACTACCAAGACCATATCACATAATTCAATCCAATAAACCCCCTTTTAATATATATTTATTCTATCAGCTCTATTCCTCTAGAGAACTCTAACACAGGTGTTTATTCTTCAGCAGGCTCTCAGGTTGCAGCTTGGCTTTGTTCCTCTGTTAAAGGCCACCCACAGCTCTTGCTAGGTGGTCCATTCCTACTGCTGATCTAACCAGAGTTCTGGCAACCCAACAACTTTCTGTCTTCTCCCTCTTGGGGAACTTAGAATTCCCTGGTCTCCTTTAACACAACACACACCTCTGTAAATAGCACCTTCATAAAACCTGCCTCGGTTCTCATGCTGAGCATGACTGCTCTTTCCCTCAAGGACCTGACCTAGTAAGTAATCTCCTTCCTATATCTGGACTTCATGGCCACAATGCGGTCTTTGCCCATTACTGCACAGCTGGCTTTCTATCCAAATCAGGATCTCTGGCCCTTCCTGCCCACGCTGAATGCTCTCAAGTCTTTCTGTTTTTCCTAGTGTCCCCTTTATCTAGAACCTGTCATTTCCATTTCTGTCCGGTTCTAATAAACCCTGTCCATGAAAACTCTCCTCTGATCATCCCCAGTCTAAAGTCTTTTTCACCCTCTCTGAACATTCATGCATTATTGATACCTCTTATATAAGCTATGTATAAGCAGAAGGCTTGTATCAAAAAATCCACTAGATAGCTGGGCATGATGTCTCACACATATAAACTCAGGAGGCTGAAGCAGGAAGGCTGCCATAAGACAGAGACTAGTCTGGGTTATATAAATGAGTTCTGGCCAGCCTGAACTACAAGATGAAGCCCTGTCTCAAAAACAAAACAACAGCAACAAAGAACCAAAATAAGAACCCTGCTGAACTAAACAAAACTCTGTGCATACGCAAATCTTGAGAGTCAGGTTCGGGCATGCACAGATGTTAGATTGAGCCCAGCCTGTGGCCCTCTCCAGTGACCAGATAACAGATGATTACTTCTGTTTTTAAAGGCTCTCAGAGTTCTGAAAAGCTGACTGACTAGCCAACTGTGTGGTCAAGACAGTCTCCTCATCTTTTGGTTAATTTGTGGCAAGTAAGTCTGTGATGCCCATTGTCCGATCAAATGCCACAGTCACAGTCTAGCTGTGATTGTGAAGTTTTTAGGTGTAATTAGCATATGCCATAAGTCAATTTTAAGTAAAGCAAATTACATCTAAAATATAGGTTCCTTTCCTCCAATCAGGTGAAGTCTTTAGGCCTTGAGAGAAAAACCAGTTTCCCAGACAAGAAGGAACTTTGCCTCCAGACTGTAACATGGAAACTGCCTCAGTTTCCAGCTTACTGGCCTAGTCTATTGGTTTTAGTAATGCACAGCAGAAATGGTGTCCAGATTAGTTGGTAGTAGGAAGAGAGGGGCCCAAGGCCTGTGCTTTTCGATTCCATCACATTTAAAAAAATATATTTTATTTATAATTTTTATTTTATGTGTATAAGTATTATGCCTGCATGTAAGTGCACCTGTGTCGTGCAATGCCCACGGAGGACAGAAAAGGCTGTTGGATCCCCTGGACCTGGAGTTACAAACAGTTGTTAGCTGCCATGTGGGTGCTGAGATTCGAACATTTTGTACTTATGACTATCGTCTTATGGATGAGCCAAACATGAACCCTAGGATTATTTTCAGAACTTGTGGCTTTGGAACTGGGGTGCTATGCTCAACAGAATTCTAAAATGAGCAGCTGGAATATTCAGAGTTACTGACTCAAAGTTATTTTGAAGTTCTCTGATTCGCCTGTATCATTTTGGTGAACTCATATATTCATGTGCTACACCACATGACGGCTTTTTCCAAGAAAGCTGGAACCGCCCATCATTCCACAGGACCCAAATCTGTCTGACCTCAGAAGCACTGCTTCCTAAGGTCTGCAGCTTCCCCTCAACCAGCTTGCACAAACGCAGCAACCTCCCTTCTGACTCCACATTGTGCCCCTTCTCTTTCACTAGCTCCTGCTCCAAGCCTGTCACCCCAGGAAGAGGTTTAATTAACCCTGTGCTGCTCCAGACTCATAGCCCTACAATGTCTTTCTTTTTTAAATATTTTATTTATTATTTTTATTTTATGTGTATGAGTGTATTGCCTCCATGTCCATAAGTGCACCCATATCATGCAGTGCCTGCAGAGATCAGAAGTAGGCATCAGATTCCTGTTAGCCACTATGTGGGTGCTGGGAATCGAACCAGGGTCCTCTGCAAGAGCAGCCAGTGCTCTTATTCACTACTGAGCCATTTCTCCAGCCCCTCAACTACGTATTTCTTAATCATTGCTTATTGCAAAAAGATCAGCTGATTGATCACAGCTGAATATCTTAATAACTGTAAATTGTAACCACATTTCTGGTTTTATGAGCATGGACTTCCTATGCAGTATTACTTAGGAAACAAAGCAAAAGATTGCATGATTGCTCCAGGACTGAAATAGACACCGTCTTTGTGCTCAACAACGAGTGAAGTAGTACTGTAAGAACGAGCTTAGAATGGCTGGACAGACGGCTTGGTGGTTAGCACTTACTATACTGCTCTTGCTGAGGACCTGAGTTCAGTTCTCAGCACTCGTGTCTGGCAGCTCAGAAGCTCATAACCTCCTGTAACTGCAGCTCCAGGGGGATGCCCCCCTGCCACATTCCACAGGCACCTGTGTTCACATGCACATACACACACATGGACACACACATACTTAAAAATAATAATAATAATAAGCTTAGTAGAAATGTCACCTAACCATAAGCTTCCATGTGCACTAAGACTATTTAATCATCTTTCATGCATTAATTAATACAACAGTGGGTACAGTTGCCTCCTTGTTTCTCTGGGTTCCATGGTTACAGTCACAACTATGAGTTGAAAACATTTGGAAGAGAAATAACTGTCTGTACTGAATATGCACAGATAATTTTCCTTTTTATGTTTTTTAACACTAAAAAGTGGATTTTAATATTTTGTAAGTAAAGCATATAGTTTTATAGCAACTATTATATAAGCAAAAGCCATTCTTAAGATTTACGATGTAAGGGCTGGCAAGATGGCTCAGCAGATAAAGGCACTTGCCACTAAGCCTAGGGACCTGAGTTCAGTCCCCAGAACCCACATGGTAGAAGGAGAGAACTGACTCCCACAAGTTGTCTTCTGACTTCCACATGCATGCTGGATGAGGCATGAGTGCACCCATACACATCCACACACAATAAATAAATAAGTAAGTAAATAAGTGCAAAAACAGATACAGGTTGTGGGGCTGGAGAGATGGCTCAGTGGTTAAGAGCACTGATTGCTCTTGCAGAGGACCCAGGTTCTATTCCCAGCACTCACATGACAGCTACAAACCGTCCTTAACTCCAGTTCCAGGGGAATCTGAAGCCCTCTTCAGACCTCCGCTGCATTGCATGACACGGGTGCACTCACATACATGCAGGCAACACATTCATACACATAAAATAAAAAATAAAATATTAGAAAAACAGATATAGGTTGTAAAATCAGCAGTGCATTTGTAAGCAACGCTTTCAGCCACCACCACTGTATTGTCCCACATCACATTTACCTATTGAGATAACAGAGAAGTACACATCCTTTTAGTTGTCATGTCAACAAGACCCCTGGGAGAGGCTGGGAAAACAGATGTGGGCACCATTGGGTTCACCTAGTAGCTAGTTTTAATCCAAAGACTCAAACAAATCCAGAGGAGCTGCTGAGCAGTGAAACGGGATAGCATGTATGTTCCCACCCAGGCAGAGTCGTGGTGTGCTTCTTGGAATGTTTCAGGGAAAACAGATCCACACAGAATATGGAGCTTTGCTGTGCTAACCTGTCTTGGTGAAATGACACTGTAAAAAACATGCAGAATAGAAAACTCAAATGAAGAGCTTTAAAATATAAAATAGCAGAAATACGAATGTTTGAAATACATATTTTGTAATATGGAAAATATGAGTATTTGTCAGAAATGTAAGGCTGTGTGTGGGTTTTCCAGAGATTTCCACATTTGAAGGCTAGAGATTAAATGCTTTAATGTCCTCTAATGTGTAGGTCAGGAACTAAAACAATTGGAGCTATCTACGACAGTGGGGGATCTTGAGTAAGTCCCTGGAGTCCATACAACCTGTCACACCTCTTATCTAGAACCCAAGTCTCTTCCACAAACTGTCCATCCAGACAGAGCTGGGCGGACAGCCACAGCACCCTACCTCTGGACAACAGAGGTCCTCAGAGGGGCAGGTCTGAAGCGGAAGCATCAACTGTGGCTTTCCTGCCATTTCCCTCATTACTCCTTTGCTACTGCTTTCTCCACAAGTAGGAAAATAGGCTCTAAGTAGGCTTAGCAGGCAATAAATATACATCTGTGCAGTCTTTGCTAGGGTTTAAATGTGAAACGGCCCACACAGGCTCTTGTGTTTGAACACTTGGTTCCTCCATGGCAGTGCTGTTCATGGAGGCTGTGGGTGGGAGCTAGCTGGAGGAAGTGGGTCACTGGAAGTGGGCCTTGAGGTTTATAGCTTGGCGCTTCTTCCCGTTTCATCTCTGCTTCCTGTTCTACTGAGTTGTGAGCAAACAGCTGCCACACACTCCCACTGCCATGGCGATGGCTGCCTCCATGGTGGACTGCATCCCCTCAAACCACTGATCAAAGTAGACTTCCCTTTTCTTCAGTAGTTTCTTGTCAGGTATGTAGTCACAGCAATGAGAAAAGTAATGAATACATCTTTGTTTTTGTTGTTATTCACTAAACAATATAATGTAACTACTATTTACATAGCAGTTATACTGCATTAGGTATTAGAAGTAATCAAAATTATTTGAAGTATATGGGGAGGTGTAGATAGATAATCTCCAAACACTGGGCCATTTTGTATCAGTGACTGGACCATTCACTGATTTAAGTGAGGCTGGAACTAATTCCCCATGGATATTGGGGGATGATTGTATTTCTCAATTCAAGCTGAGAGAGAAACAGAAGTCAGAAGGAAAAGCAAAATCATGCTTACTCACAGTTCTGTTCACTTCTCTATGGTGGTGACAGAACATTTCGTTGTCTGAAAAACAGAAGTCCCAGAAACAGAATATTAACGAGAAAATCATTCTGCCTATGGCAGAAGTAAATCCACAGGTAGAAATCCGAATGTCTACTATGCTGTGCAATGCAGAATGCAGTATCCGGCCTCCATGGAAAGAGCATGAACAGGTAACCAGCTTCCTTTCCCTTTTCTGCCCTTGTTTCCCCACTGCGCTCAGATGCTGAGTGGGTTGCTAATATGGATATGTAACCCAGGAAATGTCCGATTCCAGAATTATTCCTCCCTTTTTCACTTTAGTTTTTTAGTACAATATTTTTATTAATTCTTTGAAACTTTCATACCTGCATATGGTGTGATTTGATTACATTTACCCCCTGCGCCTCCCAGATCCATCCCACCGCTACCAACTTTGTGTCCTTTTTTTCTTTTTTTAAATATTTTTTATTTATAGATTTTTTGTGTGTGTGTATTTCATATAGAACATCCCAAACGAATGACTCATCTTTATACCTGCATCCCAAATGACACCCTCCCATACCTCCCCTGCAACTGGAACCCATATACTCTGTCATCCCTGTTCCTGTCCACTGTGTTATCAGTGCCCCCAGCCCTTACCCAGTGCAAGTCTATCCGCTGAGTCTAGTCAGCCTATCTAGAGTTCCATGTTTTAGGAAGATCAGCTCTTCCTCATCTAGTAGCAATCAGTTGCCAACATTCCTTTAGATAAGATTAGGGTCTGCTGTTCATTTTTCCAGTTCTATGCTGGGTTGCTGTCCGGGAGTCTCTTGGGCTATCCTGGCCAATAGCTCAAAGGAAGGTATCTCCTGTCTGGCATTGTTTCTTGTTATGTAGCCTTTAGCTATACACATGGACTCTTAAAGAATTATACTGATCACTTTAATCTTTGGTTATACTTTCTTTTTGGGTGTTTAAGACCATACAGTTGGTCCAGATTAACCAATTTATTTATTTATTTATTTATTTAGATCTTTTTGAGACAGGGTCTCCCTGTAGCCCCAGCTGTCCTGGAACTCACTATGTAGACCAGGCTGGCCTTGAACTCACAGAGATCTGCCTGCCTCTGCCTCCCGAGTGCTGGGATTAAAGGCATGCATCACCATGCCTGGCTAGATTAACCAATTTATTTTTATTTGGTATCATTTGTTCTCTTGACCTTAGCTAGTCTGATGGGGTAAGATGAAATCTTAAAGTGGTTTTCATTTGCATTTCCCTAATTACTAATGATGTTGAACACCTTTTAAGATGCTTCTTAGCCATCTTTATTTCTTCTTTTGAGAACTCTCTGTTCAGCTCTTTAACCCATTTTTTAATTGGGTTACTTCCTTTCTTGATTCTATGTTTTTTGAGTTCATTATATATTCTGGATGTTAAACCTCTGTCAGGTGTGCTGGTGAAGATTTTCTCCCATTCTGTGATTTTCTCTTACTTCCTTGGTTGCCTCTTTTGATGTACAGAAGCTTCTAATTTTAATGAGGTCCCATTTGTTGATGCTTGACCTTGTTTCCTGAGCAATTGATGTCCAGTTTAGAAAATCCTTTCCTGTACCTATATCTTGTAGGTTATTGTCAATGTTTTCTTATAACAGTTTCAGGAGTTTTCTGGTGGAATATTTGGCATCTCTTAGCTATAATATCATATCGTCTGCAAAAAGGGATAATTTGACCTCTTCTTTTCCAATTATTACTCCTTTAATTTCCTGCTCTTGTCTTATTGCTCTTGCAAGAGTTTCAAGCACTATATTGTCTGGTTCCTGATTTTAATGGGAATGCTTCCAGGTTTTCTCCAGTTAAAATGATGTTGGCTATGGGTTTGTTGTATATAGCTTTAATTATGTTGAAGTATGTTCCCTCCAGTCTAATACTCTCTAGGACTTTGAATATAACTGTATGTTGAATTTTGCCAAAGGACTTCTCTACATCTATTGAGATGACGATATGGTTCTTGTCTTTGAGTCCATTTATATGATTTATGATGTTTATTGACTTATATTGAAGATGTTGGCTATGGGTTTGTTGTATATAGCTTTAATTATGTTGAAGTATGTTCCCTCCAGTCTAATACTCTCTAGGACTTTGAATATAACTGTATGTTGAATTTTGCCAAAGGACTTCTCTACATCTATTGAGATGACGATATGGTTCTTGTCTTTGAGTCCATTTATATGATTTATGATGTTTATTGACTTATATTGAACATTCCTGCAACTCTGGAATAAAGCCGACTTGATCATGGTGGATGATCTTTTTGATGTGTGTCTGCATGCGGTTTGCAAGTACTTTGTTGAGAATTTTTGCATCTATATTCATTAAAGATACTATAGTTTTCTTTTTTGGTTCTATCTTTACCTGGCTTTGGTATCAGAGTGATGCTGGCTTCATAGAAGGAATTTGGAAGTTCTCCCTCCATTTCTGTCTTTTTGAAAAAGATCTAGAACATTATAAGGGAATACTTTAAAAACCTATATGCTACTAAATTTGAAACCCTAAAAGAAAGGGACGGATATCTAAAGGCATGGGAACCACCAAAACTAAACTAAGAAGTGATGAACAGCT
>NW_008354174.1:220712-222948 GCF_000622305.1 Nannospalax galili | reverse complement strand
TGAGCTCCTTGGCATCTGAGCATGGATATAAAGTCATCAGGTAGATTTCAATGGTAATGTTTTTCACATCCATCAGTTATTAAGGAGCAAATTTTTATGCTTTGAAGAATTATTTTTTTTAATTTTTTATTTATTCATTTATTTTTACACACACTTCCCAGGTGGCACCCTCCCATAGCCCCCCGCCACTAAAGCCCTTACACTCTGATAACCCTGCTACTATCTGCTGTGTTGTCGGCACCCCTAGCCATTCCCTTCTGGTGAATCTAGTCAGCCTATCTAGAGGTCTTTGTTTTAGGAGGGTCAGCTGTTCCTCATCTAGTGGTAATCAGTTGTCAATATTCCTTTGGATAAGATTTGGGTCTGCTGTTCATTTTCCCAGTTCAATGCTGGGTTACCATCTGGGAATTACTTTGGCCACCCTGGCCAACAACTCAAAAGAAGGTATCGCCTGTCTGACATTGTTGCTTGTTATGAAGCCTTTAGCTATACATATGGACACGTATGAAATTATATTGGCCCCTTTAATCTTTGGTTATACTTTCCTTTTGGGTGTTTAAGGCCATACAGTTGGTCCAGATAAACTGATGTATCTTTACTCTTAAGGTCGTTCCCTCAGGGGTCACATGGGCTTGGGAGGAGCCCCTGGCTCCTTTCTTTTACCAGTTCCACCTATGTGAAGATAAGTCAAAGGTCCTGCTCAACTATGGTTGGCTTCGCTTGGAAGCACGGAGGAAATTATTCCTCTGTGTTGACCCTCCTCTTTATAGACTGGACACTGGTTCAAGTCCATCTGGTGGGGTCTCCTCGACCTCCCTGATCAAGAGGACAGGTGACCCACCACCATTATAGGACATTTTGAGAGATGCTCATAGTCCCCTGGAACTAGTCGACTTAGGAGGGCAAGGAGCAAAAAGTGTCCTTTATGTCCTTCGGACCAAATTATCATAGGCCTCAAAGTACGTCTGTTAAACACCCAAGAAGGTCAGTTCCACCAGTCTGGTATTTTTAATTCCTGTGTGTCATGTAGATAAATCTTGGGCAAAGACCAGTCATTCTCAGATAAACCGTACCTAGACATATATTCCTTCATCTGCTATGTATAATTTGTCAGTAGGTTGTAGGAGTAATATGGTTCCCTCTGGTTTTCAAAACTAGCTAGGCATTGTTTACCTCTCACATTGTCTCACCCCTCCATCATGATTTTCCCACTTAAGGTGTGCCCATTTCCCCCCTTTCTCCCCTAATAATACCCTTCTCCCAAGGTACTGCCTCTCTGGAGCTCCTTCTTTCCCTTTATCCCTTAGGTTCCTTGTATACCCTTCCCTCCACCCTCCCTTAAACTAACCCAATTTTTATCCATATCTCTCTTATTAAGGCCTGTTTCCTACTGTTCTTCTCTTTCAGGTTATTTCTTTTCCTTTACCTCCCTGGTTCCTTTCCATGATCCTGGTTCCTGTAGTTATATCTGGTTGCATACTTATTTAGCAGAGTCTGGTTCTAGGATCCACATATGAAGGAGAATATATGTCGATTTTTTTTCTGAGTCTGTGTTACTTCACTTAGTATAACAGTTTCTAGTTCCATCCATTTACCTGAAAATTTCATGATTTCATCTTTCTTTACTGCTGAGTAAAACTCCATCATGAAAATGAACCACATTTTCATTATCCACTTGTCAATTGAGGGACATTTAGGTGGCTTCCATCTCTTAGCTAGTGTGAAAAGAGCAGCAACAAACATGGTTGTACAAGTGTCTCTACAATAGGATGAGTCCTTTGGGTATATGCCAAGGAGTGATATAACTGGGTCAAACGGTAGGTTCATTTGTAGTTTTTTAAGACTTCTCCACACTGCTTTCCATAAGGGTTGAACCAGTGTGCAGCCCTACCAGCAGTGGATGAGTGTTCCCCTTTCCCCACATCCTCTCCAACATTTGGGATCATTTGTTTTCTTGATCTTAGCCAGTCTGACTGGGGTAAGGTGAACTCTTAAAGTGGTTTTAATTTGCATTTCCCTAATTATTAGTGATGTTGAACATCTTTTAAGATGTTTCATAGCCATCTTTATTTCTTCTTTTGAGAACTCTCTGTTCAGCTCCTTAGCCCATCTTTTAATTGGGTTGCTTCTTGTCTTGCTTCTCTGTTTTTTTGAGTTAATTGTCTATTATGGTAATTAAACCTCTATCAGATGTGTCACTGGTGAAGATTTTCTCCCATTCTGTGGGTTTTCTGTT
>NW_008354174.1:219865-220337 GCF_000622305.1 Nannospalax galili | reverse complement strand
ATTTTGGGGTTTTCAATTTTGTTCCATTGATCTATGGGTCTATTTTTGTGTCAGTAACATGTTATTTTTATGACTATATCTCTGTAATACAGCTTAAAATCTGGTATAGAAATGCCCCCGGTATTGCTCTTAGCGCTCAGGGTTGTTTTGGCTATCCGAGGTCTTTTTTGCTTCCATATGAATCTTAGGATTTTTTTTTCCAATTTTGTGAAAAATGTCATGGGGATTTTGATTGGCATTGCATTGAATCTGCAAAGGACTTTTGGTAGGATGATCATTTTCACAATATTCTTCCAATCCATGAGCATGGGAGGTCCATCCGTCTTCTGAAGTCTTCCTCAATCTCTTTCTTTAAAGATTTAAAATTTTCATTGCAGAACTCTTTAATGTCTTGGGTCAGGTTTATTCTGAGATATTTTATTTTTTTTGCAGCTATTATGAACGGGAGTGTTTCCATGTGCTCTTTCTCTGA
>NW_008354174.1:217755-218222 GCF_000622305.1 Nannospalax galili | reverse complement strand
ACTGTTTTTATGAAGTTGGGTGCACCAGAGTTTGGTGAATATATGATCATGGGTGTAATATCTTCTTGATTCATTGTTTCTTTGATCAAAATGAAGTGGCCCTCTTTGTGTCTTCTGATTAGTTTTAGTTTATTTTAGTTTATTTTGTCAGATATTAGAATTGCTTCACCTGCTTTTTTCTTAGTGCCATTTGCTTGGTATATTTTTTTCCATCCTTTCACTTTGAGATAGTGTCTGTCCTTGAAAGTGAGATGAGTTTCTTGCAGACAACAAAAAGATGGGCTTTGTTTCTTAATCCATTCACATAGTCTGTGCCTTTTGACTGGGGCGTTCAGTCCATTAATATTTAGAGTTATTAATGAAAGATGAGTATTGAATCCTGTCATTTTTATTTCTGTTTACATCCTTGATATAGCTGTACTTTTCCACAGTTATACCTTCACTGCATTTCTTTCTGAAACCCCTTT
>NW_008354174.1:172855-217317 GCF_000622305.1 Nannospalax galili | reverse complement strand
TTTCTTCCATGATTCTGTTGAAGATCTGGTCCATGCCATTATCTTTGGATTTTTCTCCTTCCTGTATGCCTATGATTCCTAAGTTTGGCCTTTTTATGGTGTCACACAACTCCTGCATATTCCATTCTTGTGATTTCTTAAATTTTTCATAATCTTTGCTTGAGTGGTCTAGTTCATCCACTTTATCTTCCAGTCTTGATACTCTGTTTTCCATTTCATTCATCCTATTGGTGAGGCTTTCTCCTGTCATTTCTAATTGGCTTACTCAGTGTTTTACTTCCTTCTTCATTTCAGCTGGAGCATTATTCAATATTTCTAACTCTTTTCTGAATTCATTCAGAAGTTTATCCCTATCTTCCTTCAGTTCTTTGATTTCTTCTGACCTCTTTGGGCATTGCATGACATGGGTGCACTTACATTCAGACAGTACACTCATACACATAAAATTAAAACAATCAATAAAAATGATATGCAAAAGAAATATTGTACTTGGCAGCACTTAAAAAAATATCTAGGGGGTTGGAGAGATGGCTCAGCGGTTAAGGGCACTGACTGATCTTCCAGAGGACCTGGGTTTGATTCCCAGCACCCACATGACGGCTACAAACTGTCCTTAACTCCAGTTCCAGGGGAATCCAAAGCCTTCTTCTGAGCTCTGTGGCATTGCACAACACAGGTGCACTTACTTATATGCAGGCAATACACTCATACACATAAAATAAAAATAATAAATAAAAAATTTAAAAAAGAGCCAGGCATGGTGGCACATGCCTTTAATCCCAGCACTCAGGAGGCAGAGGCAGGCGGATCTCTGTGAGTTCAAGGCCAGCCTGGATTACATAGGGAGTTCCAAGCCAGGTGGGGGTACTGGGAGACCCTGTCTCAAAAAAAAACCAAAAAAAAAAAAAAAAAAAAGTTGGGGCTATTGTGTTCTTATGTTTTCCCATCACATACAGACCTCATACTTACTATGTGACCCCTGTTGGTTTCAAACTAAAAATTCTCTTGCCTCAACCTCCTGAGTGCTGAGATGATAGTCATGCACAAACATAACTGTTTTTTTCCCTTTTGGTAATTAATTTACAGTGAATATTATAAAAATATAACAGCAACATTTTGGAAGTTAAAAACAAAAAGGGGAACAAAACAAAACCAAAAACCTTTGCCCAGTTTGGGAAATGCTGTTCTCAAGATCTGGAGACTTGTTCTAGAACAGGTCTTCATTTTTCAAAATTTTATTTTTTTATTTTATGTGTATGAGTGTATTGCCTGCATGTGTGTAAGTGCACCTGTGTTGTGCAGTGCCCAAGGAGGTTAGAAGAGGGCATAGGATTCCCCTGAAATTGGAGTTACAGATGACTGTTAGCCACAATGTGGGTGCTGGGAATTGAACATGGGTCTTCTGCAAGAGCACCCAGTGCTTTTAACTGCTGAATCAACTTTCTAGCCCCTAGAACAGGTCTTCTTAACCTTTTTCCACTTTTGACCCTTTTTCCTCTAAGAAATTTGTATATATCCCTGGATATCAAGCATTAACAAATTACATGCTGATAATAAATAATAAAGAAATTAATATTAAACAATTATTTGGTGAATATATAATTTTACTATTTATTTAGGGTAAAAGAAAATTTGTGTACTAATGAGATGAGTGTGTTTATTTTCACATAAATAATTAAATAATGGCTGAATATTTAATACTTCATGTGCTGGATAACTTTAGAGTCAACTTGACACACCTGGGTTGAGGGAGCCTCAATTGGGGATTGCCTTCATTGGACTGGCCTGTGGCCATGTCCATGGGGCATTTTCTTGATTGTTGAGTGATGTGGGAGGGCCCAGCCCACTGTGGGTGGTGCCATCCTTGGGCAGGTGGGCCTGTGTTGCATAAGAAAGCAGGATGACCAGGGGCCAGGGGAGCAAGTCAGTAAGTAGTGTTCCACCATGGCCTGTGCTTCAGCTCCTGCCTCCAGGTTCCTGCCCTGAGTTCCTACCTTGGGCTCCCTGATGAACTATGACCTGGGAGATGTAAGCTAAATAAACCCTTTCCTCCCCAAGTTGGAACTGGTCAGAGTGTTTTGTCATAGCAATGGAGAAACAAATTAGGACACTTCAAGACACAGAGCATCCACAGCATTTCTCAAAGTTCATCGACAGTCTGATTTATAATTGTCAATGCTTGGAATACCACTCCACATAAATATATATCACCAATTGGCAAGTGTAAATTTAAGGAAGGCCATGTCAGAAATGGTTGGAGATTCTGTCCTAACAGCAAAACCAAAATTCATTTAATGACACTTTAGTGAAACTCAAGCCAGCAACTCAAGCATGAACTTTAAGGGGCTGGAGAGATGACTCAGCAGGCAGGAGTACTTGGGGCTTTTACAGAGGACCGACTGTGGTTCAGTTTCTAGAACCCACACTACATCTCCTAACTATCTATAACTCCAATTCCAGGAGATCCAATGTCTTCTTCTGGCCTCCTCAGGCACTACGTACTCATGATGCACTTACATACATGCAGGCAAAGCATGCATACACATAAAATAAAAAATATATCTTTTTTTGGTCTTTTTGAGACAGGGTCTCCCTGTAGCCCCAGCTGTCCTGGAACTCACTATGTAGACCAGGCTAGCCTTGAACTCACAGAGATCTGCCTGCCTCTGCCTCCCCAGTGTTGGGATTAAAGGCGTGTGCCACCACACCCGGCTAAAATATATCTTTTTAAAAAAGCATATCTTTTTTAAAAAAGCAGTTTTAAAAATCAAGCATTCTAATGTAACCAAATTTGAAGACATATTAATTTGATACATGCTAAGGAATGATAGGAAAATATTAAAATGTTTTTTTGTAGCTAAAGCATGTCTTAATAAAATTATAAAGCCTTTGTATGTATAATAAAAAGACTGCAAATTACAGTACAAATAGCCTCAAATCTGAGCCCTGGGATTTCTGTAAAATTTGCTGATGCTGAATGGTGGGACAGCAGGCACAGTGCCAAGTGCAAGTGCTGTGTGTTAGAACCAAGCCTGCAATGGAGCCACATGATGCAACATGGGTGGATACTGGCAGAAACCCTCAGATTCATTATCCATTTGATTTTGAATTAATTTTTGGTCATTGTATGTTTGCATATCTTTTGCCAAGTTTTTTTTTTTTTTTACAACTCCCACATTCATGTAGGTCACTCATAGTTTGATAAACTGGGTTCTAGAAATGTAGAATATGTAGCAGACAACTTCTATTGGATTCTAATTTGTCACAGACTGGCCCAGCAAGTTAATGAAAATTCACTCACTTCTTTAGGTTGAAACTTGTTTTTCCCTTCAGATTCCTATAGGTAATACTATTCAAATTAATTCAGTTTTTATTAAACTGTTTTATAACAAAAAGGCCACAAGTTTTAGAAACAGGCAGATCTATGGACCTTTGTTCCAATCTAGTTGCGTGACTTTGGGAGATCAGGTAGTTTTTCTGAACCTCACACCCTTCATCTGCAAAATAAAAACACTATTCCTTGCCTTGAGTAATTCGATCCTTGAGTAATTAAGGGAAAAGAAGTTTACAAAGGATTGAGCACAGTGCCATTCAACAGGACTTTCTGTAGTGATGGGAATGTTGGATATTCACAGTGCCTAATATGGTAGCCAATAGCAACAATGTATGAACACTTAAAAATATGATTCATAAATTGAATTCTATTTAAATAGTCAGAGATGGCTATTATGTTGGACAAAGCAGGTCTAGCACACTTACTAATACATAGTTGAATCAATCTTTGAAATTTTATTGAGTATTGTAGAAACCATAACTAGCTAAAGTGTCAAGGATAAGTGATGATGGAATTCTCTGCCCTAAGTAGGATGTCCATGTCACCCCCTTCAAGGCTCTCAGAACATCATGGAAGAGGGGGTGGAAAGAATGTAAAAGTGAGAGGATGGGGATATGTGCTGCAAAAAGATGACTTCTACCCAGGAGACGACTGTTGCAGTCAGGAACTCAGTGAAACTGTGGTTATCTGCATAAGATCTGTACAAGACTGGCCCTGTCAACATTTCATCATGGATAGAGGAGGGGTCCATGAGGCCCTGCCCCTCTCTGAGGGGCTATTGGCAGCTATTAGTTGCTGTGGGAGGAGGTGTTATTTCTTTCAATGATGTCATCACTGGTAAGTTGCCCTAGCTCCAGTAAATAACCTCTTACCACACTCCTGTAAGCAACTGCAGTTAAACTCAGTGGGTCACACACAGGAAGATATGAATATAGGAAGAGGACTTGTTGGGAAGAAGAGGGGTGTCAGAAGGAGAGGAAGGGAAAATCAGAGTGGGAAGGGGTGTAAAAACATCTAAAATCCATTATATTTGCATGAAACTGTCAAAAAAATGGAAAAATGTTACAATTTTATTGAACATCATATATATACACTATAATGTTTTAGACATTGGATATAATTGGTTAAAAGAGAGACAAGTTTTCGTATTCATGAAATGTAAAGCTATCAGATAAGCAGAACTTGACATTATTTTTGCAACAGAAGTTGCCAACTTCTCTAGAACTCATGGGTCACCCTGAAACTCTAAACTACTGAATAGCTCCTCTTTGAAGGAAATAGTTAATAAAACCTTTCATAGGCCAACAATGGCTGCCCTCCCAGTACTTCTCAGTGTGCAGAGCTGGTTGTGATGCTCAGGTGGGTAAATCTGTGAGGAAACAATGAGCCTTCTGGAAAGGAAGTGACAGAGACTTCTATCTCTTTACTTGATTCTCCACTGGACTACAAACTCATAACAACAATGGCTCAAAGAGGAACTGAAGAGAGAGCTGTTAGGACTAGTGGCTCAGGATCCTCATGAGGATCTAGTGTGGAAGGGGTTGACAATGCAGCTGTGAGGAAGGCAAGAGGCTCCTCCTGCAGCTTCAGCCAGGAAGGTATAATGCAGTCTGCATGGGGATCTACTCCACAGGGAGACCTGTGGGCAGTGAATGTCAGTACCTGGAGGGAACAGAGATTCTGCATGACAGGACTAGAGAACTACACAGCACACTGATAGCAGATTGCAGTTCCCATGGCTTCTCCTCTCATGCCATTTGCCACTGGTCTCAAAGCAAGACATTCATGGGCTGAAGAGGCAGGTGGGACTTCCTGTCTCAGCCACAGCTGTGCACAGTCAATCCCTTCCACACTAGGCCCTCAGCAATAGTTCAAGCCAGGCCCTCTGGCAGACTGATGTAGCTCCCCATTGGCCCCCCTGCCTGATTGATAGAGCACTGAACCAAGAGGCTAGTAAGCTTCCTGAGAGTTTGTCAAAGTGAACACTTAAAGAATTAATTGAAAAATTAAAAGGATGCAATTGCATCTTAGCCCAAGCCATTAAACAGGTATCAGCCAAGTACTGTGTTCTGTGTACTGAAAGATGCCTTCTAGAGAAGCTTAGGGGTGATAATTCAACATAACAAGTGTGTTGAGGGGGTAGAATCAAAGAAGGCAGATGAAGTGGCAGCTTAATCAATAATTTAAAGGATGACTAACTCAGGTAGAGAACAAAAGAAAGGCTCTTAAAAGAGAATAATACAATGAGAAAGCTCAGGCCTGGAAGAGTCCAGTGGTTCTGAGGAGAGAAAATCCTGTACAGTGAGAGCTTAGGCAAAAAGGGCAGATGACAGCTATGATGATCAAAAAATTAAACCAGGGGCTGGAGAGATGGCTCATCAATTAAGGGCCCTTACTGCTATTCCAAGGTTTTGCTACCAGCACCCACATGACAACTAACAACCACCCTTAACTCCAGTTCCAGAGAACCTGATGCCATCTTCTGGCCTTTGTGGGTACTGCATGCACATTGTGCACTTACATACATACAGGCAGAACACTCATACGTATAAAATAAAACAAAGTTAGGTGATGTGTACAGGAACATAGAGGCAGCAAATGACAGCCCCAGGTCCAGACCTCATCCTCAGAGCCTATTTTTTTTTGTTTTTATTGGGTCTTTTTTTTGTAGCTCCAGCTGGTCTGGCACTTGCTTTGTAGACCAGGTTGGCCTTGAACTCACAGAGATTCACTTGCTTCTGCCTCCTGAGCGCTGGGATTAAAGGTGTGCACCACCACGCCCAGCCAAAAGTTTTTTTTAAAAAAACTTTATTATTTTTGTTTTATGTGTATATTGCCTGCATGTGTGTAAGTGCACCTGTGTTATGCAATGCCTGGAGGTCAGAGAAGGGCACTGGATCCCCTGGAACTGCAATTATGGATAGTTGTTAGCTGTCGTGTGAGTGCTGGGAATTGAACCCAGGTCCTCTTCAAGAACAGTCAGTGCTCTTAACTGTTGAGCCATCTCTCCAATCCCCAGACCCTGGTTTTGAAGTCCTACAGCACCTGCCCTTCTCAGCCCTCTTCCACAGCATTTGAGACTGTGTGTGTTTCTACACAAGAATCCATGCATCTTGTACACAAAACAAGTCTGAATGTAAGGACTCAGAGAGGGAAGTTATTAATGGGCAATAACGGTTTTTCTTTTCTATCTCTGTCTCCCTTCTTTCCTCCCCCCTCCTCTCTGTTTCCTTTTATTCTTTTGAGGCAAGTAGCTCTTGACCTCATGATCCTCCTGTCTCCACCTTTTAGGTTCTGGGGTCTCTCTATCTTTTGACAACAGTTCTTTGAATTCTGTAGTTAGAGGTTTTGGAGTCAGCCCAGCACATAAAGGGCAGTGGGCAGCCAGCACAATACTTCAACAGATGAAGATATAAATGACCATCGATGTAGGAAGATAACCACCAACCCCACCCCCACCCCAGTTAGTTTGGCCCCACTTGTACTGAATTAGTCACAGAAGCCATTTCCCTTCTGACAGACAAGGCCAGTATAGATCTTGAAAGAAGTTCACTGGCAGCTGCTGGCACAGTGACCACTGAGGAAAGCACCCAACAGGCCTGAACACATATATCCTGGGGATTTTATGCTGGCTCCTCCCAGGAAGTGAGTAACAGACACACCAAGGATAGACACAAGAGCAGCTCTGTTAGGGCTCAAAGGCTGTAGGCAGTACCCTGTCCCTGCTGGTCCAGCAGAGCAGCAGCAGGTTGATAAGGCCCAGGCTAAGGTGATGCTCAGAAAGACCTCCTGAAACTGAGCTGGCTTCCCCACCTTTTCTCTATTCCTCACCCAAACAGAAGAGGCAGATTCCTGGAAGACCTAGCAGGTTTAACTCAGTTCATGCCCAGAATGAAGAAAAGAATGAAAAGGACAGAATCCTCAGAGAGGTTCCTGGTACCCTCTCAAAATCTAACACTGGCCACATGGCTGTCTGCATCACCCAAAGACAGCATTCTTGAGGCTGGAAGAGCAAGACAAACTACTAGCCCATGAAAAAGCATCTCCTTTAAAAAGCTCAGCATGACTTCACTCACTGATGACTGAGCTATTTTCTTCTTGGGGAAAACAATCCTTAGGACAACCTCGTAGCACTGCTAGGTCTAAGGGCTTCGGTGAGGACTGGGAGACCACAGTTCATACTGTAGTCTCATACTGCACATTAACTCACCTTTTTCTTGGATACAGCTTTCTGCAGAGCCTCTTTCTCAGGACTATCATCATGGTTATAAGAATCAAAGCAATAATGCAGGACGGGATGAAAACGTGAAGTAGTGATGTTGTGGGGACTTTGGGTTCCATCCAACCTGGGTGAAGGAAAGAATTGGAATCCCATTATAAGGCAGCTCAGAAGCAGACCTCCAAGTTGAATGGTCTCCAAAGGGGTTTCTCCCACACAGCCACTGGGTTAGGCTTGCATGACCCCCTCTTTTCATGTAGAACCTTGTTTCCTTTCACAGTCACCCAGGGAAGCAGGCTCTGCTTTGACTTTGATTGGTCTAAAGTTAGACAGCAAGATTCAATCCAGACTGTCTGGTCCCACCTTCAGTGATTTTTGAACATTTTGACATCTACCTTATTCATTCATCCATCCATCCATCCATCCATCCATCCATCCACCCATATCAACCTTTCTTTTCCTCTTCTCTCTCTCCCATTTTCTTTCTCATCATCACTGTTTTTCTTATTCTAGTGGGAGAACGCCTCAGCCCTCAAATCTCTTCTGTCCCTCACTGACAAGCATTCGAGTTCCTGGAATCGTTTAGTTATTAGATTTTAAGGATTAGCAAGGTAATTTTGGAAAAGCAGAATATTCCAAGCATGGGTGATATGGTAAACCTGGCTGTTCAGGCCTTGATGTGAATGACTACATCTGATTTCTTATCTTGTCTGGCCCTGAGGGCTCATGAAGAGATGATAAGAAGTATACTTCTGAAGGCTGGGGAACAGCTTGTGAGAGCTCTGGGTGTTTCCAGGTTGGCCAGACGAAGGACGCAGCAGCAGGGTGTTCATAATAGGATAACGAGTGGTTACCCAAGTTAACCTGTGCCCTTTTCCACAGCAGGAATTTTGGCTCATGGAGTAGCAGATACAGAATAAACCTAAATGGCTAGTTCAGAAAAAAACTGGACAGAACTATTCAGGAAGAAGGGCTGAGCCCTCTGGCACCCTTCTCCTTTCTTCCCCTGCCACTATAATGCCATTCAAGAACCACAGAATGGTCCAGCTGAAAAATGATTAGACACACCCTTTGACCCTGGGCCCCTCATTTTAGTGCCAAGGAAGCTTCAGAGATGTTAAATAATCATTACTTTCAAGGACGTGACAGAATTCTTGAGTCAAAGCTCAAGCCCTACAGGTATCATCTCCATCCAAGAGCAAGTGAAGAGAAAGCTAAGGTCTACCTGGATAAGCCGTACTGCAAAATCCTAATTGAGCACACTGCTTCTTCGCTGCTAAGCATGCACTGCACACAGCCCTGAGTCAGGCCCCTGCTTTCCTGTCTTGGGGAACACTTGTCCTGTGCAGGTGTCCTAATAGTTCCTTCCATGTGTGGAGGCTCTGCTCATCCTTGAAGACCTCCCAAGTTGAACATCTAACAGGATTCCAGTCTCCTTAAACTGTATTGGAAGATAAAAGTGTTACCTGAGTCATCACCTACATGAGAGGTGCTGTGCTGAACTGTCTAGTCCACCTAGCTAATCAGTAATTAACCTTATGGCAGCCTGCTGAGTATTCCTCTGATCCCCCACCCTCCCCTGCCCCATTGCTGGGCATATGGTCTCAGAGACTGGATTCTGGATTTCTAGATCCCTCAGCCAGCATTTAGGTGTGGCTAGTCATGTACACTAAGTTCAGGCCAAGAATCAGTCTTCTGGATCTTGACCAAAGCATTGAAAATATCTTCCACCACTGTATCTTCTCTGAAGGCAGAAACAAGAATTTGGCAATAACCCTGCTCTGACAATTCAACCGGGACAGCATCTTGGAGAACGGCAAAGCAACAAGACGGAAATAGCCTTAATCACTGAATGATGTATGAAGACAATTATTTAGCTGCTTGGATTGCTTCCTATCTCTGAATGTTATGTAGAGAAAAATACACTTCTGCCTTGTTTGAGTCACCATGTGTCTGAGTCTCTTCATTATTGCAGTTCAGGCTACATATTCTTCTAAGCTGTTTTATAATAACTGCATTCTCATTAACAATGATAGGATAGTGGGAGAAGCATCTGACCTGTCCTTACCACTGTCCTCTGTACTCGGAAGGAAGCCAGAAATCTTGCTGGAGGTGATAGATTTTTTTTGTTGGTGACCCCCCTCTCTGAGGTAAGCCCTTTAGTAGCATATTTAATTATCACAATGACATTTTAGCATGTGCACCATTATTTGCCCTCACTGTGTACTCGAAAGACTGAGTTCTAGGATGACCCAGTAGTATGGCCAAGTTCTAAAGCCAGGAGGAACTTTGATAGCATCTGAAATTCAAGTCTGATTTCAGAGCCAATGTTCTTGATTGCTGCCTGGACTCGCCTCCAGGTGTCCCAGGAGTTTTCTTTTCTGAAAACTCCATGGGGTCTTTTTATAGTTATTTCCTGTGATCTAATTTCCCAATGAAAATGTAGCAACTGGCTGAGGACAACCCAGTTTCTGAAGGAAAATGAACTGATGACTCCCTAACTTCTGAATGCAATGTAGTTCGTTCAGTCTTCTGTTGAGGGTTGCAAGCATCCTCCCTCTCCAGGGCTGAGTATCTCTTTTATTCATTGACTTCTAGAGAAGCTTGCAGTGTTCACAGCAGTCAGCAGTGGGTAAGCAACTCAATTTATGAGAATGGGTAGAGATGGGACAGTCATAAGTGGACCGGAGATACTTTCAAGAAATAGAAATAAGAAGAAACCTGTGGGAAGATGTGTGATTGTGGTTATTGTGCTTCTGGTTCTTGTGTCAAAATAAGGGCATCATTTGACTGCTCTGATCTGACTGTCCACAGAGTCCAGAAGCTGAGATGAGCCAACCGGGGCTATCCAGGATTACATCTCTAATTCACCATTTACCGAGCACGTCTCACGGGTGAAGCACGCAGCTTTCACTTTGGTGTGGATATACAGAAGACTTGGGAAAACCATGAAAACACATAGAGAATAAATAAATTAAATAAATGAGAAAAGACATACACAGTCACAGGAAAACAAGCAGGTAAACTAGAGGAGGGACAGATACTCCCTGGTATCTGGAGTTGTGTGAGCGGTCTTAGAGAGCAGGTGGGCTGGGAGCTCTAAGATGGTGAATAATGTTTTATGTGAAAGAAACTGATAGCACAAAGAAGGCAGGGAGCACATGGTGAGGAAGGGGCACAAAACAGAGAAGAACCTGCCAGGCAACAGCAGGATGGGAACACAGCTGGGAAGGTGGATAACAGCAGGCCAAGTGTCTCTGACAGAGTTCTCTCTCTAACTGGTTGCATTCATGGGTGGTACCTTAGGAGACCCTAAGCTCTGACGAGAACTGAGCTCTTACTGACCCCTCCTGTAGTTGTAGACTGTTCAGTTGGCCATGTTGGCTCCCATGGAAAGAGCAGCCTTTTTCTTCCATTTTTGACTCTCTCTCTCAGCATAAGACTTCCAGAAGAATTGTCAGTCTGCCTTTACACGTCTCTTCCACACAAGAAAAAGACACTGACATAATCAGGTAAAAAGATTAGACTCTAGTTATTTCAAAATTCTTTTTTTGTGGGGTGTGTGTGTGTGTATACATGTGTTGTGGGAGAGTACCTGTGGAAGCCAGAGATCCACTGCCTTGTTTAGCTTTTAATATGGGTATTGGAAATCCAAACTTAGGTCCTCATGCTTGCTCAGCAAGTACTTTATCCACTAAGCCATCTTGCCTGACCCTAAACTCCTCTTACTAAATAAAGGTCTTATTTCTCCATAGAGGTCCTTATGTAAGTGTCCTTCTAAAAAACCACATTTTGCCCAAAGCTCTGGACTATACTTAAACAAGCAAGAAATTCCACATAATCAAGGTCAGCTGAGCTGACGGTTTCAGGAAACAAATAATTAGCTCTCTAAAGCTTTAGTCTGAATTAGTTACAGTTCATTTTTTAAAGTGAGGGACTAACTTGCCTAATTTATTATTTCATCTAAGGTTGGCCTTAAGGTTAGGGTACACTGAAGGTCCTTATTTCTATTGAGGTTTTAGCATGACTCTATCTTTTCTTCCTGGCTTCATCATAACAACTCAGGAAGAAGCTGGGCTAACTTGAGAGATGCGACTGGGTTGTATTGGAACCAGGTATGGAAGGTGCAGAAATGGGGTGAAGAGATGGAGGGCAATGCAGCTAATACACATAAAGATTATATTGGAGGAAATATTGTTTTAGAAGAATATAATTAGGGAAGTAATAATGAAATGGGAATTTAGACACACCAGCGTTCTCAAAGTCTGGTGTGTAGCTTGGTGGCATCCTTGGGAAAACATTCTTTAATTTGGGATAGAGCAGATATCTCTGATGTTCCAACTCATAATCTGTCTGCCCACACCAGCAGCCTTCATGATGTGCCCTGACATTTGCTTGTCCTTTCCTGTCTTGTTCTTCTGAATCTTTCTCTTCTGTTCTCTGGGATCACCACATAAACACCACATATTATACAAGTCCTAACAGTCTCTGTCTTGCCTGCCTAAGACAAAGAGCAGCATTTGAAAGAAAATGATGAAATAATTTTAATCAGCATTCGAGGCTATCTTTACTTAGATTATATCCTTTCTTGTAGAGTTGGTAGAATAATGCTCTCCCCCCTCCAAAGTTGTCTATGCCTTGAGTCCTGTAGTTGTGCATTTTACCAACTTACATGGTAAAATGAGTTTTTGAAGATGCATTGCATTAAAGGCCTTGAGATTGGAAAGAGTATCTTGAATTGTCCAGACACAAGGGAGTCAGTCTCTCTTCTCACTCACTTAGCTACTACAAGCCAAGGCTAGGGAAAGAGGTGATGACAGAGGCCAAGGACTAAGTGATATGACTGATGGTTTTGAAGATGTAGGAAGCAGTCCTGAACCAAGGAGGACAGGCAACCTGTGAAATAAAATCTGGAAAACGCAACATCTCCTAGAACTTCCTAAAATTTCTAGAACACCTTGATTGGAGCCAAGTGAAACCTATTTTAGGGTTCTGACCTCCAGAGGTAGAAGATCATACAGTCAGGTTGTTTTAAATCATTGAATTTGTGGTAATTTAATGTAGTAGCAACAAGTAATACATACTTGGTAGAAAAATTACCTGTGTCTTACAAAATGATTGTTTTCCAGGTTCTTACTTGGGAAAAAAAAGTTGTTAATTTGTCCAGATAGGTTGAAATTTTGTTGGTGCAGGAAGTTCAAAAGAATTAGATCCATTTCCAAAACTATCTAACAAGGCCAGTCAAGCACTGAGTGATTTTATAAGGGACTAATTTCTTTGGAAACACCATATAACCAATTAACTGGAAGCAAAGCCAACAAAACCACATCCATTCTACTCACTTGGGCCTCTGCATGAGCCATCCTGGTCATTTTCTGCTGCTTCTCCAATCTGTTCTCTACACCGTACTATTCTGCATTGAGACCTGGGATGTTGACCTTTCTGGAAGATTCCAATGGTAGACATACTTGTTTTCTGACTTGCTGCTAGGTTCAGTCAATGAGAAGTCCCAGCAGGAGACCAGAGGCTGGGAGGTAAGGGAGGCTAGGGTGTCTGTCATTCACTTAGCTTCTCTCCTCGAAGCAGCTGGGGTGGCAGAGTGCTAACCTTCTCATTCTAGTAGTCCCTCATACAGTGGCCACATTAGAGTCCTGCGCCCTGCATTCTCCTTTCAGTCCCTCTAACTTCAACCACAACCTTGTGAACAGACCCTTTATTACACCTCTTCGAGTGGTCCATTTGAGTGCACCATCTGTTTCTTGCTTGAACTCTTGATAGAGCTCAGAAGTGGAGGTCACACCTACCTAGAGGGTCAATGATGGCTGAAGTAAGCTCCTTCACGTGAGAATTCCAGAACACACAGCTGAAGTTTCTGCCAGGCTGTGGCTTTAGGTGGAGAACGCTGCTGACCTGGTAGAGGCCTTCAGGGGTCCTGCTATGACTGGTGCTGGCTGGAACACTGACGTTTGGCCAGGATACTTCGGCCAGGGGGTAGCCTCTAGCTTGGCAGGTGAGCTCCACCTCACCTGTCTCTGGGATCTTTAGGATCCTAGTATCTATTCTTTTGTAGGAAGCTGGACAATAGAAGGAAAAACAAAAACAAAAACATGTCTTTCTTTCCTGATTCCTGTAGCTCTTTGTACTCAATGCAATAGGAAATAAAATTATCACTATTGGTATTAAGTAATCATGTTTTTACTTTTAAAATACTTTCTATGTCCCAGATACATTATTTTACATATATTGAATGATTTAATCTTGCAAGACAACAAAGATACATTTTTTGGTATTTCCAATTTTTCTTGCAGTTGAAGACACAAAAGTTGAATATTATGTCTGGAGTCAGAGGGTAATGACTATTAGACCCAACGCCTGAATATAGGAAAGCTGTAAATGTAGATCTGAGTTGATGTATTTTGTGGCTCCCTGCAGTAAGGTAAATTGTCTCACAACTGGGGGGTGAAGAAAGGTGAGGGGATGGATATAGAAAAATTACTAGGTAACTCCATTAGACCACTTTTTTGAACATTATCAGGAGAAAATTTACTTTAAAACTTTTTCTTTTCCTCTGTTCTCTTTGAGATTAGGAGGGGAAAATAAGGACATAGATAACAGTTACAAATAGTTAGGAGTTGAGTATAGTCATTATGTACTTCTTAATTCATATACACACACACATATTTCTGTGCAGTATTCCCTGAGTGAATTAATCATATATGATTCCCTACTGTCTAGAAAATGGAACTCTAAGACAAAGGGCCAGGAAGGCACAAGGACTGCCCAACAATCTTAGATCACACCTCAAAATAAACAAATATTAACATCACATGTAAATACCAGTTGACAGTAAACTGTTGATGTTTGGTGAGGGAAGTGGGTGTGTGTACTGGCTTTCATTAGATAGGAAATACTTAAAAACAGATTTTCAATATAATCTTTGGAGTAAAGGTGATCTTGAAATAAAAGCACAGGTGTTGTGAAGGTTAATATTGCCATTTGATATGATGAGAAGCTCCTGGGATGTTAGTAAAGCCTATGGGGTGCCTGGGATAGCATTTCCAGAGAATCTACTAAGGCAGAAGGTCTGCCCTGAATGTGGGCAGCACCTTCCCACAGGCTGGGGACCCAGGTAGAGTCCCTGTCCTGGTCCCTCCCTCCTCCACCCTCTGCTTCCTGGCAGTCATGATGTGAGGTATGCTGTGCTCCACCCTTCCCCCCACAGAATGAACTGAAACCCCTGGAACATGAGCCCGATTTACTTTCCCTCCCTTGAGTTGCTTGTGTCAGGGGTTTTGTTACCATGATTAAAAGTGACTAATACAGGTGTGACGAAATTGTTTTTCTTAAAATGTAGGAATATGTATGTATATTTTTTGGAATGCTATTTCACATTAAAATAATTGTAAGCCAAATAAACCCTTTCAGCCCTAATTTGCATTTTCAGGGTATTTTATCACAGCAACAGAAATGCAACTGGAACAGGGTCTGATCTTCAAATCTGTACTTCTAGATTAAGATGAGAGAGCAACAAGTTCTCTATTCTTAGTGATGTTCTCCAGTGTAAGTTATCAGGAGACACCCAACAGGAGTGGAGAGAATAAGTAAGAAGGTATTCATTCAGCACATGGTGTTCATTTCCCATTTGGCCATCGATTCTTGTGTGTGTTGTTCACTTAGTCAAAAACTCAGAGAGCAGCAGGGGTAAGTGACACTAATACCTGGCCCTAGACCTGTAACCAGACATTTTTATTTAAACTAAACAAGGACTGTGTGAAGTAGGTAAAATTCATACCCTTAGCTTGTAAATAGGGAAACAGTAGGACCCTTGGGAAGAGGGGGGACTTGAAACATCACAACAGGATGAGAAGCAGCAATAGCAGGGGAAGAGGAATGCATTTTCCTGATAGATCTAACAGTGCCCAGATCTAGCAGAAAATGAAAAGAATTGACACAGTCTCTGTGTCAATTGACACAGGGCTCTGACACAGTCCTCTGAAGGACCTGACCTAGTTTTACTTACCAGTCTCCTGATTTGTCTCTACCAGTTTCTGAAGCCTGTCAAGCAGTCACTTCACCTCTTAATTTGTATACACTTATTCTCCTTTGGTTCATTGTCACCTTAGAATCACATAATCCTATCATCTTTCATCTTTTGTTTTTTTTAAATAAGCTTTTAGTTCTTTAGGGAATAAAGTTGAAAAAGAATAGATTCACAGGAGCAGTGTGTTGAAGGTGAGGTCTAGCCAACTCTTGAAGGAGGGCTCCAAACAAGAAACTGTTCTTGGCTGAGGTGAGAGGTAATTGGGCAGGGGGAGGAACAGGGATCAGGCACTGGGCTGAGACTTTGGGGCACATTGGAAAGGAGACATGTTCGGTTAAAAGAACCAGCATGGTTTGGGGAAGGGATTACCTACATTTTTGTAATATCAAAAATGCTTCCACAGCCTCTTTCTCATTTGGGAAGTGGCTGAAGACGTGTTATAGCAGCAACACACAATGGGGAAGCTGAACTGGGAGTTGATATTCTTCAGAAAAGATGAGCAAATCTCAGAATTTCGAGGTGGAAGTAGCTTTAAAAATTCAAGATTTCTAACTTTCTGCTCAGCTCAAAGTATCTTTGGCAACATTGCTAGATAATTGTCTTGATGGTTGTTAAACTGCACATGGAAACAGCATGCATTCTGCAGTGTTCTACACATGTCATTTGGTCAAGATGGGCAGTGTGTTGGTCACATCTGCTATATTTTTAAATTTGTCCTATCAGAATAGAGATGACTTGAAAGCTCAAATATGACTGTGAACTTGCCCCCTCTACCTCCTCTTCCTCCTCCTCCTTCCCCTCCTTCCCCTCGGCCATCCATCTTCGAACTTTTTTTTTTTAAGAGAGTGAACTGAGGTTTATTAAGAGAAAGTGAGAAAGAACTCCTGAGAGAGGGAGGGCTTCAAGGAGGGGATATCCAGCCTATCCATTTTTGTTTAATTTATTGAAGCTAAGCTTCAATATATTGTCAGATGCACATACATTTAGAATTGTCACATCGCCATGTAGAACTGATTCTTGTCATCATGGAATGTTGCTTTTTAAAGATCCTGTTGCTCTTTTTAAAGCATTGTATAAAATCTAGTTTTCATTAACATCCTCATGCATGCATGCATGTACTTCGACGCACTCCCTCCCTCCTTTGCTCTGGTTCATCCCCCTCCCATCCCCTAATAGTCCCCCTTCCACTTTCCTGAGCCTTTCCTTGATTCTGCAGGTGAAAGGAAACATGATACATGTCTTTCTGAGTCTTGATTATTTCACTTAGCATGATGGTTTCCAGTTCCACTCATTTTTTTTTCCTACAAATGACATGATTTTGGTCTTCATTATGGCTGAATAATAATCCATAAAGATGTATACCACATTTTCTTTATGCGTTCATCTGTTGGTGGGCAAGTAGACTGATTCTATGACTTGGCTATTGTGAACAGTGCTGCAATAAACATGGGTTTGTGAGTATTTTTGTGGTGTGCTGACCTTGAGTCCCTAGGGTTATATACTCAGGAGTAATGTAGTTGGATCATATGGTAGTACTATTTTAATTTTTTTGAGGAACCACTATTCTGATTTCTATTGTGGTTAGACTAATTTACATTCCCATCAAATGAAACATTGCCTTGTATCTTTAGCAACATCTGTTTTTTTCATACCGGCAATCAGCTAGATAGCTAACTTTCAGTAAAACACATCTATAAATGGAAGCTTGTACTTCCTGGGGAAGCCAAACAGACAAGGAGTAATTGCATTTTTTTGGGAAGATCATTCTTAGGTCATCTTCATTGCTTCAGTCCACAGGCTCTTGTTTGGTTTAGTAACATACAGTAAGCACAGTCACTAAGAACATGGTCTTGAGCGTGTAAAAGGCTTTAGGCGAGAGCTGGTGACATGATCTCCAAACACTGAGCCTTCTGGTTGGTAAAAGGACATGTCTTTTCAAGTCTCTGCTCTGATGGCTCCAGCAGGAGCATTTCATCCCTGGGCCCGGCTTCTACTAGGCAGAGTTTGCCAAGGAGTCCAGGGACTCCGCTGGCCCAGCCTTCCCCTCTCCCTCTTGCCAGTGCTATTGCTAAATGTGATTTGTTTCTTTGTTCTCTTGTTGGCTTTTCAGTCTCTAACAGTAAAAGCATTATTATGCTGGGCGTGGTGTTGGATGCCTTTAATCCCAGCACTAGGGAGGCAGAGGTAGGCAGCTAGATCTCTGTGAGATCAAGGACAGCCCAGTCTACGTAACTGCAGGGAGAAACTGTCTCAAAACAAAACCAAACCAAAAAATGAAAAAATTATGTTTTTCTGCTTTAGATTTCTGTAAGTTTCATGGTTTCTATTTCCCTGGTTGACTCTGGCTACCTGAGACATTATATCATCAACTGTCCTTTCTTCCCTCCCTCCCTCCCTTCTCTACTTCCTTTGAATGTGGTGTGTGTGCATGTGCATGCACACAGGTAGGCATGCCCATATGAAGATCCATGCAGGACACTGGGAGTCTTCCTTTATTGCTCTCTGCCTCATTTCCTTGAGATAGGGTCTCTCACTGAACCCAAAGCTCACTGTTTCGGCTAGGCCTGCTGGCCAGGGAATTCCCAGGTTCCACCTGTCTCTGCTCTGCAGCACTGGGATTACAGGCATGTGTAACCATAACTAGTTTTTTTTAAGTGGGTGCTCTGAATTTGAACTCAGGTCCTCATGTTTACACAGCAAGTGCTCTTACTCACTGAGCCATCTTGTCAGCCTCACATCATTTCTAAAATGAAGACAAATTGTAGACACAGTAGCTTTTTCTTAATCATCATGACTGTAAATAAAGTGAAAATGCAGTTTTCACATGCCTTGGTCTTAGAGAATCCAGGCAAGTAATCACTGGAAAACATCTCTGAGGATTGTTTCAGTTCACCACTAAACAGCTGGAAGAGGACTGTAAACTCAGGCTTGGTAAAACCCAGGAGCTTTCTCCTCTTTGAAAGTCAAGTTGGTGCTTTCTTGACTCCAGATATTTTTATTCACTTGGTCCCTAAGGGGAAAGGTGCTGAGAACAGAGGTGTGGCTCCATTAGTCAGCTATTTCAGCCAGTGTTTTCCCTGGGCCTCTCACCCTCTACCCACTTTTTTACCTGGCTGTTCTTCCAGCTTCTCTCCCTGGGCCCTTTATCTCTCTCATCTGTGGTGAAGATCATTACAACGGAAGTCATGCCATCTCCTTCCTCCACCTGTTACCCGACCTGGGCTTTTTTGCTGTGTTGAAGTTTCATAAACTTCAGTCCATTATTCCCTGTTCCCATCGTAGGCTCCAGCCTGACTGTGGCCCTGCTCTCTCTTGCTCTTTGCCCATCTGGGTCCTCTGCACAGGCCACTTCTCAAGCCTACTCCCGGCAGGGCCCTGGCCTCTCAGCGCCTCTATACGCCGCTTGAGCCATGCTCCCAGCTCCCACCTGGAAGATTGATTGCTACCAGCACAGGGCTGCAGCCTGCCTTCCCAGAAACCACTGCTTCTTATTACAGTCTCTTCCAGAGTCATTCTGCCTCATATTTTTTCTATCCTTTTGAAATCAACCCTATTTTCACATATTTAATTATTTATGAATAATTTAATTATTTTTCATATATTTAATATGCAATGATATGTGGAGAAAGAAGGTGCCATATACCTTTGTCCAGGTTTATTCTCTGGACTTAACAGTAAAGCAACCCTTCCTCTAGTTCCACTTTATGGGATTCCTCACGGGGGCCCCAGATCTGAGGTCTCACATCATAATAAGCTACTCTTATGTGTTGGTCTCCAGCTTTATTTTCTGCTTGCAAAGAACTATGGTGCAGTATGTTCCCTTATGTCCTAATTTGATTCTTAGACTTTTTTGTAAGTTTCTATGTTGGAAAATAAATAATAATTAGAATTTTATACATACTTATATTTTCAAAAGTAATTATTTCATTAGTACAAATACACATATATGTTTGATAGTTCTGATTTATTGTTCTCATGTGCAGTACAACAAAATATGTATAGCTGTTGAAATTAAAGTTTTTCTTATGACGCTAAGACTTTAAGTGTCAAAGTTTCCTTCTGTAATGCGATCTAATTACCATTATCACCACATATTATCAAAATGTAAAATATCATGAACACTAGCAATTGTTAAGCATAAAAATAAAAATTTACTGGAAATGTATGGTTTTCAAGTTATTCATGAATTTGAGAACACATATGGATTATGCTTAGAACCATCCTATGAGGCAGAACTCAGCATTATTTTAAATTTTTTAAATTTTATTTAATTTCTGTTTTTCATGTTCTTGTAGCTATTAGAGCTAAGAAATCCTGTTTATGAGTTAATTGGTGGGAATTAGAAGCAGTTTGAATGATGTGATTATCTGGCATAAGTTACTAATTTTTGGTTATCAACTGTTATCTCTGGGTAAGGGGCTTATCATCTCACAGTTTTGTTGAAAAGAAAGAATTTGATACCTGAACGCAAGTGTCAGTCTTGCTGGTTCATAGGGTATCAACTTTCCATTCATTCTTATCTTGTGTTATGAAGGTTTTAAACCCTGGCACAGTGAATGGTACATGTGAAGGTCAGGTAGCCTTTTCGCGAAGGAGGAGAAAGCAATAGCAAAAGAGGAAGTATTTCAGGGGAACCCCAAAAATCTGCCTGGCAGGCACATTCTCAGGTTCATCAATTGTGGGAAAGAGTACTTGGGGAAGATGAAGATGTAGAAACCCATTTCATAAAATTGCCTGTGCTTCTGCTTCCCTTAGAGAGTCTGTGTGGTCCATGTCTATGTGATGAGCACTGTTTTAAGGAAGAAATCACCCCAGACCTGAGAAATTCTAGGCGCAGCAGAGGAAGAGGCAGGGTGTGTTCTCAGGAATGAGGGATAGCCTCATTCTGAAAGAGAAGATGGATGTCCCTTCCCCCAGTCACCCAAAGGCAGTTAATGCACTGCATCATGAGGCTGGTACTGTAAGGGTACAGATATCTAGTACAGTAGAGGATCCTGGGAATCACAGCTCACATCCTCATATCAATTGAACTTTACTAACATCCACACTCTAAAGTTCCTGACTGTGGAAATCAGGGTGTAGGAACTGCAGTAAAGGTAGAGAGCCATCACGCCTCAACTCATCATCAACCTCATCAATTGACTCACTGATGCTGGAGTGTGAGGAGGTCACTGTCCCTGCAATAACTGAAGGTTTTTAAACAAAATCTCTGGGCACTTTATGCCAGGTGTCATGCTCAGCTCTTTATCATTGCTCTTAATGTTTATAATAGCCCTGCATGGTAGGAACTACTACTGTCTTTTTAGAAATAAGAAAAATATGAGAGGTGAAATGACCACTTGAAGACACAGGTCGAATCAATAGTCACACTTGGGTCTAATCCTCTCGAATATCCTTTTCTGCACCAGGTCATAGTCACACAATTGCTGTCAAGTCCAACTGTTTTTAGAATCTTTGAGCTCAAAGACTCTCCAGAAGGCAGAGATGATGCTCTGTGGCCTAGTTAGTGGGATGGGGAGAGCACAGTGTATATAACACAGAAGATCCAATAAAGGCCAGAAATTCAACATGCTAAATCTACTCTTTCCTCTGCCACGTCTTACTCAAAACGACCTTTCCAAGGACAAGCAAGAGCATGAAACTTCTCTTCAGATTTAGGTTTTGGCTATTATGGGGTGAAGCATGTCCTAAACCCAGAGAAATGGGACAGCCATGACTGTAACCAGGCTCTTTCTGGCCATCCATATCACTTTTCTAGATCTTGACTATTTCCACTGCAATAATATGACATGGACTTCATTGGTGTTTTCCAAAGCCCTAGGTTTTAGTGAGAACAAAAGTCTTGATACCATGACTCAGCACCTCCCCCACTCACACCCTAAAATAAGAGTTTTACAAAACAGTGCTTAGCTCTCCTGTGTGATACACCCTGGTCTACGTATTCTAATCTATTCAGCCACTTTGGGAAGGATGGAGCTGCCCATCTGGTTGCTACTCATTATGCCAATATTTTACTCCACTAATGAGGCGCAACCAATGTTTAAACAACTCTTTAGAGGGACAGGTTACTAAAGAGTACTTTACTAAGCAAGTCGGGAGCAGTCCATGGACGAACTGTGAATTAGGCAAAGCTTATATGGTACCTCCCAGGGCCTCATTTCCCTGGCTTCTTCTGGCCCCATTCTAGCTACGGCTCCTACTCATATTTACCTTTACTTTATATCAGATGTCAAAAATACTTCTGTACCAGTACACCTCCCCCCCCATGAAATAAAATAGTTGCCTCTTTAAACCCAGTCTCCAGGTTTGCCGGGGCTCCTGTTAGTAGGTGGCTGTTACCTGCGGCTATTTGCAGGTCCTCCTTTAAAGATGTCTCTGTGGAATCTAGTCCTCGCAACCACTCACCTTGGACTTTCACAGTTAGGTACTTGTAGTCCCAGGCAGACCCGCAGATGACCAGGCAGTGGTACTGTCCTTCATCTCTCACTTGGATTCTGGGGATGTGGAATAAGGCCTTCCCCAGGGGCAGCTGCTCCTCTAGTAGAGTGACTCTCTCACTGTGAGAGGATGTATCGTTTTCCACCTTCTGCAAGCTGGCTCTTATTTCTTCAAGTTCCCCACATTCTCCTCGGTCAAAATCACATTCCAGGCTTACATTGGTGCCGTAGTCTACTGTGTACACCTCTTTAGGAACTGTCACTGTGAATAAAGCTGATAGGGAAAGAGCTCACAGTTGTCTGCCTTTATGTTACACTTCAGTTCTAGAATGGGAGGCTGAGTTGCATCCCTGTGTTAGGAGTTTCTGCTGTCCTTTCATAAGGAGACCCCTGTCATTCTCTGAGCATTCTTTTGGGCCCACATCCCCCCACCCCATACCATCTGGGCTACAATAGAGTTCTTGGTCCAGCACCCTGGGGTAGTTCTGTCCTCTGAATAGCTTCACCTGTATAGCTGATCCCCCTCCTGTTCCTCCAGGGCACCTCAAAAAGAGCTTCTGATGGACAGTGCTGCCTGCCCTCCATAGCATCTTCCCAGCAGCTACAGTCATTCCTGAGCATCCCTCTTATGTGAACACAGTCTCTCATTAGACTCCCTTACCACTGAGGTCTGTGTCTATTTCACTTACTGTCATTACATTCTATTATCTGGGATTATTTTCTTCATTTCATATGAATAAATTCATACCTTTCTTTTCCAAATGTCACTGCCTCTAACAGTGACAGTAATAACATCTATCACTTGTAGAGCTCTTAGACACACTATTATCTTATTTATTATTTAGTTCCCAGGAAGCCAGTAAGATAGGCAGTAGCTCCTTTTAGAGAATGAAACCGTAGCACAGAGAGTTAAACTACTTGCCTAAGAGTGCACAGCTAGGATCAGTTCAGGTATTTCTCTAACTCCCAATTGCTATCAATCACCACATCATACAAGCCCACTATGATGCCTTCTGTTTTGCATTTATAAAGGCAAAGGAAAAACTGGAACTCAGGCTTTGTGTATATCTACTATATGCCAAACATTATGCAAGGCACGTTATAACTGTTATTTAACCTGGAATATGTGACCTGAAATATGTATTGTCATTAGGATTTTATAACTGAGGAAACTAGCTCATAGAAGTTTGCTCAAGGAATGCAGTTAGTATGGTTACAATTCAGAGCCCACCACTGTTTGACTTTACAATCTATACTTTATATTTAAACATTATTTCTCAAAATGTGAAACACATCTCACCAGAAGGTAATTTCATGTGGGGCAGTATCAAAGCCTAAAGGGAGTTGTGTTACTGAGAGAAAAATGTATCCCCTTTTTAAACTGATTTTAATCCATCAATTGCATATGATTTACAACTAGGCTCTTATTAATTTAACACTGGTGATTTTTCCTTTTAATAAAGGAAGAAGTTTCCAGGCAGATAAATAGTATCAGGAGAGAATGTACTGTTTTATTTTTACTACGTTCACTTTTGTTCTTATCCTCTGTTTCACTAATGCAAGCATTCCTAGGTTTCTGTCTATGCAGAGTAACTTGTTTGTATTTTCAAAGCTGAGTTGACTTATAAATAACTCTTTAACATGGCAGAACACATGAAGATAGTGTTTGCATATGTAAAGTGGGACAAACTGTTTGCTCCCGCTTCCACCAGTAATGAATGGGTACCATTATGATGACTGGATGGGAAGATCTTGAACTGGTTTCTCAGTCATCACAGAAAATTTGATCGAAGTGTGTTCAATAGACCTCTTTTTATTCATTCATTCTTTCATTGATTCAATCAAATAATCTGCTCAACAAATTTGTGGGCTTCTTCTAAATAGTTGTCTTTATAGAACTAGCAGAGCATTTAATGGTAGGTAAGCTTGGGTTCAAATACTGTATCAGGATTAGGAGAGCATTTTGAGTGGAAGCCAGTCATTTAATGTCTGTGAGTCTCAGTCTTTTCTGTGGAGTGAGGTTAGTGTCTGTCTCTTGGTACTGAGGGAAACTGGGCCCAGTGGAACACAGGCCTGGCAGCTAGAAGACACTCAGCAAACTTTCTCTCAGGTGATGGGTTAATTCTTGGAAAATAGAAAACCATATTTGGAATGCATGGTCATTTCTTTTAGCCAGAATATTTTGTTCTTTCTTCCCTTGATCCCTCCCTCTCTCCCCTACTTCTTTTCTATTATTGACAGGGTCTCACTATATAGTCCAAGCTGGTCTTGAACTTGTGATCCACCTGCCTCAGTCACCTGAGTTTGTAGAGTCTAGGTATATACTATAAGTCTGGCTAATTAGAATATTTTAACTAACTGGTTCCCTGATCTGATTCTACAGTGTGAGTAGCTTTTGGGCTTCCTGCTGGCTGAATGATTCACACTGTCATTCTCTTTTAGATTGTTTTTGTTTTTGAAACAGGGTCTTGCTATTGTAGCCCAAGCTGTTCTTGAATTCAAGATCCTCCTGCTTCAGTGTCTTGAGTGCTGGGATAACCAGTGTGTGCAAGTCTCTTCTAATTCAAAGTTTTTCTTTCCATTATCCTTCAATCTTTAAAAGTTAGTATCCAGATTAAGTTTGCTTTGGTATTTTTCTAGAATCTAGCACATACTAAATCTCAGTTATGGATGGGGGGGGAATGGGGATGGGGACAGGGAAAGCGGTGAGGAAGAGAGAGAATATGAGTTGGAGCTATATTTACTTCTTGGCAAACTGTACTCGTACTTGGCAAGAGATCACATGAATTGGCAATTACCGGCTACACAGCATACTGAATAGTGATATGCATAAATGAGCTTTACCAAAAATAACTGACAAGTTTAAATCTTGCTTCCGTTCCCTGCCTTAACCACTAGAGCATTAGTGTGCATTTCTATAGATCTGTGGCACAAAGGAATGCATATATGCCTAGTGCTGGTTTGTACAGCCTGGGAGCATGGCCAGGGCTATAAGGTGAGTGCTCTCATGCAAAACAGTGCTGATCACACCTGTACTTGCTGGGCCAGGATGTGAAGACCCTTGGGTAGTGATAGTGAAAAAGGACACTGTGGTTCGGAATTTCCTGTATGATTCCATTTTGTGGAATCCGTTGCATACATGTGATAACAAGGTCTCGTGTATTATGACGATAATTTCCATTATGGGACTTTTTTAATGGTAAAACCCTTTATGATGGTTAATCCTGTCAATTTGATGGGATTTAGAATCATGTTGGAAACATACTCCAGGACATGTCTTTGAGGGAGTTTATAGAGAGGTTTAGCCAAGCCAGGAAGATCCACCCTGAATGTGGATGGAACCATCCCATAGGCTGGGGTTCAGAACTGAATAAAAAGAAGAAAGTGAACTGAGCACTGGCATTCATCTCTCTCTCCTTCCTGACTGTAGATGTAATGTGGATGGCCACCTCACACTCCTGCCATCAGCCTCCAGCCATGATAGACTGTAGCCTCAAACTGTGAGCCAAAATAAACCCTTCCTTCTGTAAGTTGCTTTTGTCAGGTATTTTGTCATAGACAATGCAAAAAGTAGCTAATACAGAAACCATCGCTAAATCCTTCACTCCCTTATAACTAAAAGATACCTTGTATCGAATCTATTCTGGGAGAATCGTAATTATTTATCATCCATCGAAAGTGTATTTGCTATCTTCTATGCACCAGCTTTAGGGATTCACTACTACTTTTACTCTTCTTTTGTACATCTACCTTTTAAAATTACAGATGCCAGGAGCTGGAGAGATGACTCAGCAGTTAAGAGCACTGACTGCTCTTGCAGAGGACCAGGTTCCATTCCCAGCACCTTCATGGTGACTAACAATCATTCATAACTCCAGTTCCAGGGGATCTGACACCCTCTTCTACCCCTGGGGGGCACTGCACAACACAAACATACATACATACAGGCAATACACTTATTCAGATAAAATAAAAATAATAAATAAAACATTTTTTTAAAATTACAGATGCCAGGACAGAAAACAGGGAGGGAGATGAGGGTTTGCAAACAAGGTTACTTATGTGTCTGAGTAACAACAAGAACTGCATGGATTTGGAGACTGTACTGGCTGTATTTAGCAAACCTTTTTACCACACAAGCTTTCTTTTCATGAGAGAGAACGCCTGTAACTTCCTCTGGAACTCCCCTTAGCATACAGCAGAAGTTCCCTCATCACTGCCCCAAGTCCCTCTCCCCCTCCTACCCCCACCTTGCAGAGTATGTCCTGGGGGTTGTAGACCTAAAGTGTGTGCCGCCCAGAAAGGGGCATTTTTTTTTTTTTTTTTTTTGCTAATTTTTACAATCGGAAAGAACAATTAGCCCAACATAAATCATGTGCTAGAATATCTCAGAATAACTAAAGATTGTTATTTAGTCTAATTTTGCCCAAATTATAGCTTCTAAGACACTGAAATCTTTGTGCTTGATTACCTCTTATAAAATGAGAGGTTTAGGAAATGCAATATACTTTTGAAATTCTAAAACATTCTACTTTCTGTAAATTACAGAGGAAATGAAAATACACCTGTAAACAATTCTGTGAAGAGTTTTTCCTTAAGCTTGGCTGCACACTAGCATCACCAAGAAGAGGGCCTCAGCCTGTCTGATGTGGAGTCTCCTAGGACACTGCCTTAACCTATTTGGTGTTGTTTTAGCACAGTAACTAAGGCTGTGTGCTTTATAGTGAGGTTCCGAATTCTGGTGGTGGAGGGATGTCCAAAAAGTATGGTTCCAACATCCAGCTTGTCTGTGACATAAACTGATGGGGAATCAGAAAAGGGGTTGGCCAGATGGAGGAGGCCACCAACCACCTGGGGTGTCTTCCCATTATTATTAACCATTCTCCAAAGACAGGTGCAATCCATTCACACTGGGAAATGAATCAGGCCTTCTGTTACGCCCCCTCTCTTAAAGATTCCACCACATCAATACTACCACACTGGAGCTTCTGAGTGCATGAACCTTTGAGGAACAACATACCCAAACCACAGCAGAGGCTTTTAAAAATTACTCATGTCCAGACCCCAGTTTGACATATTTAAAGACATTCCTGTGGAGGTAGAACAGTCATCAGTTTTTTAGACAATTTTTCTGGGAGTTTCTAATATGCAGTCAATATTGAAAAGCATTAGTTAGGCAAATCAAACATCTGCACTTGCAAGCACCATTTACCATCTTGTCATCCAAAAGACTATCTTTAGCTTCACCTGAGTGCTAGTTAGAAATGCAGAATCTTGGGCTTGCCCCAAACCTAAACAGTCAGAACCTATATTTTAACAAGTTTGGGATAAGCTCCATGACTCACATACATCAGTGAAGTGGATACTGGTTTGCTTTTGGAATACTGCTGGGCAAAAGAGTAATAATTGATATTTCTTAAACATAATGAACCAGACATTAAGCTAACCATTATACCTTCATCTGATTTGGTCCTTCCAACAACCTATCAAGGGAGAGTTGCACATGAGGAAAATGAGTTTAAAAAGGTGACACAATTCACTCAAGGTCAGAGAGTTGTGGCCATGGAATTGAAATTCAAATTCATCTCTATCCACAATGCATATTCATCTCTGTGCTCTTGATGATTTTTCATACATGATTAATATTCCATTGGCATGTGTAGACAACATTTGTGCATTAGATAGGTAAACTTTCTAACTGTATGTTAAAGAAAAAATGTTTTTTTTATATTTCATAGGCCATACAGTGACTGAAGTCAACTTCAATCTAGCATCGAACTTGTGCAGTTGTCAGAATAAGGAGAAAATTGGAAACTTTCTATAACTTTGAAAATAAAATGAATCACAGATTCCAGATTCCCTCATTCATTTGGGACACCTAACTAAGCCAAAGGGCAAAGACACCTAACTTGGATAATGCTAGAGTCTTTTTGAAAACTCTGGGGTCAGCTTAAGAGTTTTATTGGCAACCAGGCCTTGAGACAGCCAGCACCTGTCTCATCTTCAGGAAACACAAAACAAATCATTTGCATTCTCTCCCAAGATAGGTTCCTCCTTAAGCTAATTTTATAGTTTTTTTTCCATTTAACAACAGAAGCTTATTTTTTCAGCCTTCCTATACAGTGCACTTAAGATTTGAGATGGGCAGAGGCTGTTTCACACAGCTTCTATTCTTCAGAAAACTGAAGTTCCTGTTCTGTGCATCTAGTTTATACTGTATTCTCTGTGTGAGCATTGCACGGGAACACTGCTCATTTTAGAAATCCTCTCCCAGCCAGATTCCATTTCTTTGTGCTAGTTGTTTTCTCATTGTTATGACAAAACAGTTGACAAGAAGGAAGGGTTTATTTTAGCCATAATTTGAGGGGATACAGTCCATTGCGTTAGGGAAGGCTTGGTGGCAGGAGTGTGAGGTGGCTGGTCACCTATGGTCAGGAAGCAGAGAGAGACGAATGCTGGTGCTCAGCTCACGTTCTCCTTTTTATTCAGTCCACAGTCCACGGAGTAGAGCCACCCAATTAAGCCTTTCTGTAAACTCTCTAACAGACGTACCCAGAGGCACAGTGAGTCTAAGTCTTCTCAAGTTCATAAGATTAATCATATTTGTATATCTCAGCAGTCAACAGATGTAATGGAATTTAGGAAAATTGGGGTGGGTTCTACAAGAGACAGAACTATGAATAAATGATTGTACAGTATCTGCTCACTAAAGCAGCATAGAAGCATAGTGGGCAGTGATTTAAGATACTGAGAACACAAATTAGGCTCTATAGCCTTTTAAAAAATAATAACAGAAGATATGAATTGGGGGGAGATAGTAAGGCAGGGGTGGAAATGGGGAAGAGGGTCTGAATATGATCAAAATATGTTGTATGAAATTCTCAATGACTCGATAAAAATATTTTTTAAAAGATACTGGTACTGGGGAAACTTAAGTTAGTAACTTGGATTAGAAAATATAAAAAGTGATTAATAAATTATTCATATGATTTAACTTATAAGATTTAACTTATTTGATTTTTAGAATTTGTTTCATAATAAATAAATCAGGAATGTAAAAACAAAAACCAAATAAGAAATAATATAAAGAGTATCTGACTAATGGTCCCATTTATATACCATTCTGGAAAAGATTAAAACTGTGAAAACAGAGAACAGATGAGTGATTGCTGGGCCTAAGAGTTGGGGAAACGTGTTTGGTTTGTTGAGTGAGGAGTGATCTGGGGAGGAGGTTACATGGCCTCAGCAGGTGAGTTCCTGGGGAGCTGCTGAATGATCTGGAGGTATTTCCTAAAGTGCTCAGAAATGTCAAGCTTTATATTAGTTTCATGCGGCTTTCAGTACTTACGATATATTTTATACCAGAATGACTTAAAGAAAGGTTTTTAAAACAATTCAATTAAGTAAGATAAATATCTGTGAACCTACCACCTGCTGAAGAACTAGAACATTACTAATGCCCCCATCTACTGCCTCCAGAAGTAACTGATACCTGACTTTTGTGATTCTTAATCACTTGCTTATTTCATCTTTATCTCGTACACTTAAAGATGCTCAAGCAATGTATTTATAAAAAAGATATTGGGGGTGGGGGTTGGAAAGATGGCTCAGCAGTTAAGAGCACTGTCCACTCTTGCAGAAGACCCAGGTTTGAATCCCAGCACACACATGCCAACTAACAACTGTCTGTAACTCCAGTTCCAGAGGATTTGACGCCCTCTTCTGTCCTCTGCACAACACAGGTGCACTTACATATATGCAGGCATAACATTCATACACATAAAATAAACAATTTTTTTTTAAAAAAGATATTTTAAAAAAAGATATTGTTGGTACTGGAGAGATGGCTCAGTGGTCAAGAGCACTGGCTGCTCTTCCAGAGGACATGGGTTTAGCTCCCAGCACCCACATGGTGGCTAACAACCATTCATAACTCTAGTCTCAGGGGATCTGACACCCTCTTCTGACCATCATGGGCACTGCATGACATGGGTGTGCTTGCATACATGCAGGCAAAACACTGAAACACATTAAATAAATAAATCAATTAATTAATTAACATTGTGTTGCATATCATCTAATACTACTAAATTCAAGATGTAATGGCATGCTTTGTAATTAATTTATTTATATGTTGTGTAATAATTTATTATGGAAATGTACCACAATATCTCTATTTTAGGGCCATTTGGATTGTTATTTATCCAAAATGACTGAATACTGCTATAAGTATTATTTTTAGAATTTAAAAGTAGTATAAGGCATCATATTGATGCAATTCACACATATGTGTGTATATTAGTTCTTTTTCCAGTGACAAGTGCAGTGAGCACTCGGAACAAGTGCAACGAAGGAGGAATGAACATGGAGCAATGAAGGAGGTAATACGGCCTTCAGTCTGGCCATCCAGCCAGGTACTTCCACAGATATCAAATGTTGTAGCCTACTGCTCCCAATTCTTTTTTAAAGCTTTCTTATATTCTTAAAATTGTATTTTTATTATATAAATAATACCCAAATATGTAATTCTTATAAAGAAAAGTCTAAACAAACAAACAAACAAACAAACAAACAAACAATATACAGGGTTAGTGAGATTGTTCACTGTATTTCTATCCTAGATCTTCACTTTCCCCAAATAGATCATCATCATTCCTCAGCTTTGTTTGTAGGTGTCCTCTCCCTCAGCTGCCAGTAGCTTCATTTGAAATCAAAGTACTCTAATTAGAGAGACATTAACGACAAAGTTTTAAAAAAACAGAAGAGAAGGTATTCTAATGGAATGCTCATTTGAATTGAAATTATTTCAAAAAAGAATAAGAATTTCAAGTTCATGGAGAAAGTAAGAACAGGCTGTGCTTGATTTCCTTTTGATTAATTCGTCAACATAATTCATCACATTTATTTTTAATTTTGTGAAATGCTCAGAATAAGCGTTAAATATGTATCCATATTCATACTTATGTACAAACCCCATCCCCAGATTGTGGGGCGGTTTATGGTTTGTCTATCATAACCTCATACTGTTAACACTGCAGTTGGGGAGGGAAGAAAGGACATTAGCTTTGTTGAAATCTTTCATATGCTACCTAGCAACTACGTAATCTTGGGTAAATTAAAAAGCTCTTCTGAGTCTCAGTTTCTCTACCTGCCAAATGAGTATTGTGAGGAGCAAAGAGCTCCATCAATTGCCTTGCACAATACTAGACATTGATAAGCCCTCTCATAAATGTGTGAACTTTTCCTTATGTAATCCCCGTTCCCTTAGTATATACATAACTCTGAGTCAGTGCTGCTTATCTTATAAGAAACAGTCCTTCCTCTACAAACAGATCCAGTAAGGGCTAGAAATGCCACCCTTGTTTCCTTAGCTCCCTCCTTCCCTAAGCAAAAACACAAGAAAAACAACAACATGCCAGGGTCTGGTGGTTTTATAGCTACAACCCTACAGATTTCTTCTGAAATCCCCAGCCCTGTCAGAGCATCAGAACTCTAGCTTCAGGCCCTTCTTTGGGCCATTGGTCCTTTTATGGCTTTATGGAAACTCGAAGTTCTTTGGCACAGGGCTTTTGCATGTCTCTGGGGCCAGGCAGGGTTCCAGGCAAAGGAAACAGGAAGTGTGCCTTTATCAGGGGGAAGGATAGGAGGCAGAATATTAGGGTCTTTTTTTTTTTTTTTTTTTTTGAAGCATGTGCCAAATAGGGCTGGAGAGACAGCTCAGCCCTTAAAAGTTCAGGCTCACAACCAACAAGACAAAAAAGTGCCAACTATGTAGCCCTCGTCAGGATGGGCAGTCCACAGGAAGGAAAGGTGCATGACTGGGAAGAGCAGAGAGGAACCACCTGGACAGGAAGAGATGGGAGGCAACCACTCATCAAAAGGTCATCCAGTGCCAAAGGGTCGCTTTCCCAGGGGTTAGGGCTTCTACCCTGGAACTTCTAGTGCCTTGACCCCACTCCTGTCTCTTTTCTTACCTCCTCTCTTGAAAGTGTACTGCTGTCCTGAATGCACACACCAGTGATCTGAAGTACCTTCCCCAGGGAAAAACAATCATTTCTGAAACTGCTTTCTCCCTACTCGACCACATCCTCCACTAGATGTCCTTTCTTCAAGTTCAAAGGTATAACCTTTAAGTTTATTGTTCGTTGGGGCTTTAGGAACTGACTTTTCAATTCAATTTAGTCCTTATTAAGACATGATTGACAAATGACTGCCACTTGCTTTTAAAAAGAACTCACATGAACATATGTCATTGGAAGACCATCTACCAGAGATGTTTTAGAGCAACAAAGTACTCTATGTCTGCCCCAGTCATTGTCACCTAACTGTGCCTGACAGAGGGGAATGGGTAGCTGCACGGCACCTTACCTTAAAGGGGATTGAACCACTGCTTTCTTGCATCAGTTCAGATGCATGTGGCCTGTCTAGTCCTGTTTCCTTAATACAATACAATCATTGGATGGTAAGGATGGATCAACATCTTCAGTCTCTATTTCTACAAGATGGGGTCAAGCCACCCACCCTAGGAACCAGTCTTTTGCAGGGCTTGTAATAGTCAGTAAGCACTCTTCCTCTTAAAGAAAGCCCTCAGCCCAAGGAGCACACTCTGGCTGGCCTTGGCTAGGGCCCACCATCTGCTCCTCTTCCCCAGGCCCTTCCCCTTGTCCTTTCTTACCTGCTGTGTGATGAAGCTGCAACCCCAGGCTCCACGCTAGCAGAGGGAGGAACATGTCTGTAGTCAATCTGAAATAGACAATTGAAAGTCTCAGGGCCCAAGGCGCTTTCTCAATCTCTCTGCTGATTTATTCCTTCCTGAGAGCTGGGTAATGACTCAGATACAAATCTTGTGGGGGAGGCAGGTGACAACAACTGGGCAAAGCCAGGAAGAGGAGCCATAGGTGGGCTGCTTTGGAGCAGAGGGGACCTCAGTAAGGAGGAAGCAAGGTACTCTTTCTCAATTCAAATGAGAAGCTCTTCCTTCTTCCTTTTCTAATGGCCTTTCTGAAGATGAAGATGAGCCCCGTGAGTTACCCACAGTAGTGATCATCTGCACCCCTGTGTCTCCCACATGCTTGGAACAGTTTTGTCAGTAGCAAGCTCCTGAACATTAGCCTTGTTTATCAAATGAATAAGGTGCACCATCTCTCCAGCTGGACTGTAATTTGGGCAGTTAGACCCTAGAGAACAGGGTTCAACAGATCAGAGCCTGAATTTCAAAAAGTACTTGCTAGTTGGCCGAGCAGGATCGTGGTCAAACTCTTAAATGCTGCAACCCAGGGTGCCCATATATGAATTATTTCTTAATGAGTCTTTTTTCTAATTAATTATTTATTTATTTGCTATTTTTTGAGACAGGATCCCATGTTACCCGGGCTGGCCTCCAGCTCACTGTGTAACTGAATGACCATAGACTCCTTTTCAAAAATTTTTTTATTTATTATTATTGAGAGAGAGAGAAAGAGAGATGGGAGAGAAAGAGAGAGAGAGAGAGAGAGAGAGAGAGAGAGAGAGAGAGAATGAATTTGTAAGTATGGGCACACTCTTGCCACAGCATGGGTGTAGAGGCCAGAGAACAACTTTGTGGAGTCGCTCCTTCCATCTTTCATCTTTACATGAATTTTGGGGATGCAATTCATGTCACCAGGCTTGCACAGCAAGTGCCTTTACCTACTGAGCCATCTTGCCTGACCCAACCTTGAACTCTTGATCCTCCTGCCTCCACTCCCAAAATACTGTGATTATGGGCTTGTGCCACCATGCCTGGCCTATTTTTATTTTTTGAATATATTAAATGGGTACAATGTTCCATAAGTTATACCTCAAAGAAGCTTATTAAAATCTATATGCTGAAAATTCTTATATTTATGTTCTAAAACTTTTTATTTATTAACCTATGTTAATAGTACAATAAAATGATTTTCATTGTGATTTTTCTTACGTGTATACTGTGTATTTGGGGTATGTGCACTCCTAATGCCATCTTCTGTCCCACCTCCCCTTTCCCCACAGTCACATTCCTCTTTGTCAATAGTAACCCTTCTGTTTTATTTTTCCTAAAATTGACACTGCATTCTTCTTCATGGCCGAATAATGATTTTTTGTATAGATATACCACCTATTTCTTACCCATTCATTAATCTACCTAGGCCAACTCTGTAACTCGGCTATTATGAATAGAACAGCAATAAACATGATGTGCAAGTATTTTTTGTGATATTCTGGTTTAGATCCTATTAGATATTCTCAGGAGAGTATAGCTGCATCGTATGACAGTACTAGTTCAGCTTTTTAAAAGAAAGTTCATACTGATTTCCATAGTGGCTGTACTAATTTATAGACTCATCAGCAGTATGCAAAGGTGGTTTTCCCTGCATCACTTGCTGTGTTTGTTTGTTTTTCCCTTGATGATAACCATTCTGACTGGGGGCAGAGTGTGCGGAGGTACAATCTCAATGTTTTCTGAGGGCTCCAGACCTGGAAAGGAGAGTTCTGGCTCTGATGGGGTAGGAGGCATGCTCCTACTTGGTTCAGCTCCACCTCCTGTGTTTCACCTCTGACCCTAGGCATTCTGCATCCACAGAAAACTCCCATATGAAGGCAAATGGGGTAAGGTCCACTGCTGTCAGCTCTTCTGTCCCGAAAAGAGCTTTGAACTTTTATTAGTTATGGAACCATTTCTCCAGGGAAAGAGTTGTAGATCTAAGTTGGAGTTGTAGATCTAAGTCCTGGAAAAGCAGAGCTGTGGGGGAGTAAAGTAAGTGGATAGAAGGGTTTCTATCAGGAACCTGGGTGACCTCGTTTACATTTTTAGAAGTACATGCTGCTTTGGTTGGCGAATAGGCTTCTGTTGAGGGTAGAGGGCCAGCTAGCAAGGCAGAAGTCAGATCAGTGAGGATTATCTTTGCAAAAACCATGATATCTTGGGGTTAGTGGAGTTGAGGGAAGTGGTCTATAAGGGGTCTTAGAAGTTTTCTTGTGTTTTTTAAAAATGTATTTCAAAAAATTCAACAGCTCTATTGAAGTATAATTGGCAAACAAAAAAGGGTTTTCTTTGTGTGTATACTTAAATTACAGACTTTAAAAAAGTAAACAGTATGTCGGGCATGATGGTACATGCCTTTAATCCCAGCACTCAGAAGGCAGAGGCAAGCAGATCTCTGTGAGATTGAGGCCAGCCTGGTCTACAAAATGAGTCCCATCCAGGCTAGCTTGGGCTATAGGGAGACCCTGTTAAAAGACGAACCAAAACAAACAAAAAGTATGGATTTAATTCAGTGGTTTTTTTTTAGTATAGTCAGAGTTATAGAACGCATACCACTATTTAATTTTGCAACATTTTCATTAGCACTTAAAGGAACCATACCCATCCACAGAAACTTGAGTTTCCCCTTCCTTTTCCTGGAACCCCTGGCTGGCACTAATCTGCTTTCTGTTTTGGTCAGTTGCTTACGCTGGACATTTCATATAAATGGCAGCATACAACACTTGACCTTTTGTGACCTTTTGCACTGAGCATAATGCCTGTCCAGGTTCTCCTGTGACACATATCAATATTCATTCCTTTTTTGTTGTTGGGTTTTTTTGGTTTTTATTTTTAGGGACAGGGTCTTCTTGTAGCCATAGCTGGCCTGGAACTTGATATGTATATCAGGCTGGACTCAGGATCCTACAGAGATCTGCCTACCTCTGCCTCCAGAGTGCTGGGATTAAAGGTGTGCACCACCACACCTGGCTTTCCTTTTTATAACAGGATGAAATTCCTCAGTATAATATACCATATTTTGCTTATGTATCATTTTCTGGATATCTGAGTTGTTTATGCTTGTTAGTTATTGTAAATAATGCTGCTGCTATGAACATTTATGTGCTGTTCTTTTGTGTGTACATGCTTTCAATTCTCTTGACTCTCATATTATATATTTATATACATATATATATGCTTGCTGGCTCAAATAGTAATTATGTTTAACTTTTTCAGGAACTATTAAACTGGTTATCAAATATTTGATTCAGAAATACTTCCTATTTTTCAGATTGCCTTTCCAGTGTCTAAATATTTTTCTTTAAGGTAAAAATTTTGTAATTTAATTATAATTATATTTATTATTATATTATTATTGTTGTTGTTGTTGTTGTTGTTGCTGTTGTTACTTTTGCAGCACTGAGGACTGAACCTAAGATCTTCACGTTAGGCAAGAACTCTACCACACAGCTACAGTTCTGGTTCCCCCCACACACCTTTTTTTTTTTAATTTCAGGGTCTCCTGCATCCCAGGCTGGCCTTGATTCACTGTTACAAAGTTTAGCCTTGAACTCCTGACCCTCCTGTTTCCATCTCCCAAGTGCTGGGGTTATAGGCATGTACCACCATGCTTAGCTTTAAATTTTTATTTTGAAGCACAAATAAACTTAGTTTTGATGAAGTACTATTTATGTATTTCTATCTTTTTATTGTTTATGCTTTAGGTAGTATAGCTAAGAAACTTCCTAGTGCAAAGGTATAAAATATTTATGATAGCTTTCTCTTAAGAACAAACTATGTTCTACATCTTATACTTAGGTCTCTAATTCATTTTGAGTTGATTTTTGTATATAAGTTTCCAAACATTTTTTGTACATGTTCTTATGAACTTTTTTAAAAACTATCCTTTTACCATTGAATTGTCTTGGCATCCTTGCACAAAATCAGTTGATGACAGAAGATCTGTGGATTTATTCCTGGACTTTTATTTTACTGAGCTCTTTATCTGTTCTGTGCCAGTATCACACAGTACTATTTATTGTAGCTCTGGCATAAATTTGAAATCAGAAAGTGAGTCCTTCAACTTTGCTCTCCTTTTCAGATTCTCTGCCTCACTCTCTTTCTCTTTCCCTACTCCCTTCCTCCCTCCCTCGCTTCTTGGATTTCCATGTTTTTAGGATAGATTGTCTCTTCTGTGTAGGAACTGACACATTTTGGTAGGGATTGCATTGAATCTGTAGCTCCATTTGGGCGAATATAATCATCTTAATAACACTGTCTTCTAATATGTGAAGATGGTATGTTTTTCCATTTTCAGGTTTTAAAACTTTAAAAAATGTTTTTGTGGAAGGAGGGAGGGAGGGAGGGAGGGAGGGAGAGAGAGAGAGCGAGAGAGAGAGGAGAGGAGAGATCAGAGGAATCAGAGGACAACTTAGAGTAGGTTCTTTCCTTCTACTTTTCTATGGGCTCCAGGGATTGAATTTGTTTTGTCAGACTTTTCCAGTAAGCACCTTTACCCACTGAGCTATCTTGCCAATCCAAGATTTTAGAACTTTTAATTTGTATATTTAAAGAATTATGCACTCCAATAAGTCAAGTCATTTGAATAAGAAATTGGCACTCCAATTAAACTGTTTTACAGTCTACAGGAGACCTTTGACCAGCTTGGATTTCACTATAGATTTCACTACCTCCCACCCAGCTTCTTCCTTTACCAACTGGCAAGTTCCTTCCTTCTCTGCCAAGCTAACCAGACAGGAGAGGCAGATGGGGGATTTCGTTATCAGTACTCCATTCTTTGGTATGAAAAGTGGAGCAGAGTTATTCAAACTTGATCCAACCCCTTTGCTTCATATGAAGTTAAATAGTTTAAAGAAGTAAAATGCAAAAGTAGTGCTTGTGGAACATAAGTGCATGTTGGCGGTACTCCTATTCACTTGTGTCTTTTGAAGGAAGATATTTTTCTCTCATGTTTCTGTTCTTTTCAATTTCCATGTAATGAATTACAGGATCTCAGCCACATAGGGTCTGTCAGACATGAGGCGGGTGAGAGACTTGAATCTGTTCTGTGAGGCCTTGAGCCTTCCCTCATCTAAGATCTACATTTTGAAAGAAAACCTGAAGAGGATTACTGATGACTTAGATATGTAGTTTGAGAGAAATAGAAAGATACATAAAAATTCCTGGGTTTGGGATCTGAGTCATTAGAGCAATCGGGGGTGAAGGGTGGGGGTCTCTGGCAGATCTGAGGTGCTTATTAGAGTTACAAGAGAAGGTATTCAGGGGGTGGTTGGAGGTAGAAATAAGATATTGTATAACTGTTACATAGGGCACAGGCTACATGATGCCAGTTGAGAGAGATGGGGAAGAGAAAGTGTGAAGGGACAGTCCTGGGATAGTCCAGCATTTATAGATCTTTGTGACAGCGCACCAACAAAGAAGATTGAGAAGGGTAAAGCCTCAGATGACAGCACATGTTAACTTTGGATTTTGCGCTGTGTAGTCTGATCTCTGGCATACTGAAAACTTGCTTATCCGGAAGGGACCACCCTCCCAAAGCCAGCCAGTTCTAGGGGTAACTGGCTTAATCACCTGCTTTGTTGGGGACCCTGCCATTCCTATTCACTCTCCAATTATCTTAATCAGGACCAGATACTAGAAAACTAGAGACTGATTCTTGCAGAACCTGCAGAAATTGTATTAACCAATCCTAAATTTGATTTTCCTGCCCCAGCTTTTTCTCCCTGTGAAATCGTGATACAGATACTTGCCTGCATGTCACCCTTCTGTCTCCCTATCTCCTGACTGATGCTCCTGCTTCCCCATGTGGCTTAAGGTCTTGTCCCCTTGGGACCTATAATTATAAACCACTATCTTCTCAGTGACAAAATCTGCTAAGACCTTGACACAACTGACATAGATTCCTTAAATAACAATGTGCTTAGGTTGTTTTAAGGAGATGCCTTCAGAATCCACTCAAGGTAGGTTTGAAAGTGCTGTTTCGAGAATGGACCACGGAAGAAGCCAGCTCATTTGGTCAAGACCTTTTGACACCAAAAGTTTAAAATTCCCATGTAGAACATAGTTCTCTTGGAAAAGAAAGTTACCTAAAGAGGCATAATGCCCATCTATGTCTGCAAAAGAACTCTAAAATGCCCTCTTGCCATCCAATCAATAAGTAGCACCTTTGCCCCCTTCTAATAAATTCCCCCACTATCAATCTTTGGGGAGGCAGATGTGAGTTTATTCCTGCTCTCGACCTCTTTACCAGTTGGCCCCATGATAACTGCTTTGTGTTCACAAAGTGGAATCAGAGGACTGGCTTCTCTTTGGTTGGACAACAAGCCCTTGCTTGGTATCAATGGCTGTCATTTCTGATCTGTTGAACTTATCAACCTGAATAATAATAAAACTAATATTTTAAAAACACAGAAGTACAAGGAAGACTGATTGTATAAGTAAACATTCCCGAGAGTTGGATTTAGTAGTATAAAGGCTGTCAACAACTTTCCTAACTGCAGATAAGACCTAAGTGGGTTCAAGAGAGACTAAGAAGTAAGAATGTTTCCATAGAATATGGCACAAGGTGGGGTGGAGAGGTGGCTCAGTGGTTAAGAGCTCATACTGCTCTTGTAGAGGAACTGAGTTTGATTCTTAGCACTGCATTAGGTGACTCACAACCACCTGCAATTCCACTTCGGGGGATCTGATGCCTCTGGCCTTCATGGACACCCACACTCATGTGTACATATCCATACACAGATACATACACACAATTAAAAACAATAAAAGTACCTTTTTAAAAAGAATATGTCACAACTGAGAAGACAAATGAGACAGTATTTACAGAGACATGTGAACCCACAGTGTGCTGTGTCCTTGCTTTTATTTTAGGAAGGGATATCACAGCCGAGAAGACATTGGAGCATTGCACAGGGCGATGCTCATGGAACACCTTATCTCAACCTGACAGCACTCTTCTTATCAAAATGCAAGCATGACTTGAAAAGTTATCTCCTTAATGTGCACCAGCATGCCTGGCACTTGTCAGCCTTCTTATTTTAGACCATGAAAGGATGACACAAAGCTGAGCTGTAGAAACACAATAGACTCATGGATCACCCACCACCAGCCTCTAGCTTCCCCTTTTTCCTTGCTATCCAGTGGGACTTTCCTGGCACATACAATGCCTTCTTGGGCAAATTGAGGGACAGACTCTGTTCTAAGGTGCTTTCCAACCAGAAAACTCCTGTATATTAATCTTTCTTCTTCTAGGGAAAACGTTCTCTTTGATGAGTAAGAACATGGGCTCAAACATCAGACAGGTGTGATCTGGGTTCAAATTCTGGGTTTACAAATTGCTAGCTTCTAACACATTAGACAATTTACAAAAGCTTGATTTCCCTACAGTGCCAATAATAGTTAAATCCACTTCATGCCAGAATCTTTGGGGTCATTTCAGACTTCTCATCTTCCATTTTACAAATCTAATCCCATCTCCTAACCCTATTACTTCTACATCTGTGACACATTTTGGGGGATCTCTATGCTTTTTCTTGCCCATTGCCATCACTTTAATTCACTTTCTCGCCATTTCTCTTTGTCCCCAGCACAGCTTCCTCACTGCTGTTTTCCTTCTTCGAGTCTTGGCTCCCTCCACACTAGCCTTATTGAAGCAGGGAGCGTAAACCCTGGGGTCATTCCTTACCTTCTCCCACCCTACTTCTGAGTCATCAATATGTCCTATATGCCCTTTCTCCACATATATTCAGAACCTGATCACTTCTCACAACCCCTATAGAGTCCATATCAGTTGGGGCCATGATCATCTCGAGTGGGGTAATTTCTGCAACAGTCTGATGACTAGACTATGATTCGGTTCTCATTTTCCTACATTTGATGTTCTACACAGTAGCCAGAGTGATTCTTTAAAAACTTAAGTCAAATTGTGTATTTGCAAAATATTCTTATTGCTGAACATTTCATTCAGAGAAAAATGCAGTCTTTCCAACAGCCCAGGCAAAGGAGGATTCCGTATTAGTTCCCATTCTCAGAGGATCACATTGTGGCTGTGTCCCTCCCTCCATGCAGTGTGAGGTGTCTGCAGGATCAAGATGTGTCCTCTGGAGCCTTTTACCTTCCCACCCCCTCTATTACAATCTGAGTCCTTGGAATATTGGAATCCCTTGTCAGAATGCTGAAGCCACTTTTCAGTCCTCTGTTTCTTCCCCAAATCCAGTTTCCAAGAGTACACCTTGCTTCCTGCGTGAATATTCCTATATCTGTACATTCCCATTGCTTATTATGGAAAGAATGTCTTGCGTAGAATTGCAGCAGAGCTCCTACACCCAGCCCCACTTCTCTCTCTCTGTCTGTATGTTATGTGTCTATACACATGCATGTGCTTGTGGAGGCCACGTAAACAGGGTCTCTTCACTGCACATGGGTCTCACTAATTCAGCTAGACTGGCTGGCCAGTGAGCCCTCAGGATCTGCCTGTTCCTCACTTCCATGGCACGTCCAATTTTTATGTGGACATTTGAGATCAAACTCAGGTCCTCATGCTTGCATAGCAAGCACATTCTTTTTTGAGACAGTGTCTCCCTGTAGCCCTAGCTGGCCTATAACTTGCTTTGTAGACCAAGGCTTGCCTTGAACGCACAGAGATCTGCCTGCCTCTGCCTCCTGAGTGCTGGGACTAAAGGTGTGCACCACTATGCCTGGCACATAGCAAGTTATACCACGACTCCCTAGTCCCAGCATTCTTTTTGGGGGGAGGGGCCTTTTTGAGACAAGCTCTTTCTGTAGCCCCAGGTGGCCTGGAACGCACTGTGTAGACCAAACCAGCCTCAATCTCACAGAAATCTGCCTGCCTCTGCACCTCTGGTCCTGAGTGCTGGGACTAAGGGTGTGCACCACATGCCCAGAAAGCCCCAGCATTTTTAATTTTCCTTAATTACTTGTTATTTCTCCAAAGCATCATTACTATCTGATAGCAGATAATTTGCTCATATTCACATTTCTGCTTATCATTTCCATAAGAATATAACTAGTAAGAGAGCAGGATCTTTTTTGTTTGGTTCATTCTGTGCTTTGAGTCTTTATAACAGTAAGCAAACACTCACTGAATGAGTCACCTCTCTGCATAACTGGTAGAATAGCATCCTGAATAATCAAATCTGACTATATCATTCCTGCTTAAAAGATTCAAGTAATTCCTATTATATACAAAATCAAGTGTTCTGTAGGACAGCTTGCAAAACCTTCCCTGCCCTGGCCTCTCCTGCCTCAGCCATAAGAACTCTTTATATTTAATTAGGTCCCCAAAACTTTGCTGAATGGACAAAGAAATGATTGCTTGCATGACAGCTTACTCAGGAGTCTGGCTCCCAGTTGGCTCCTTCTTTTAGAGAAACAGAAGCTTTAGAAAGACTTCCCACCAATCAAGGCGATGGTGGAATGAGCTCTGTAATAGCATGGAAGATTATCATCCTAAGACTTGCTTAAGATGGTGGTCCATGTTGAAGCAAGAGTTTGCAAGAGTTTTCCTAGAAGTAAAAGGTGATCTCTTTTCAGTGGTAAGACTGCTTTCAAGGTTGTCACCATGGATATGTCAAGCTCCTCAACAACTTGTCTCAAAATTCTACTCAAGCTAGATAAGATCTATGTCTTCTGAGTTCTTTATTCAAGCCATGTTTTCTGAAAAAGTAGGTTCTTAGCGCCTTATAGAGAAGAAAAACTAAATAAAATAAAGTTTAGGAAGCATGAAGTGTTTTACAGTGAGGCAAGTAGGGCCTGGATGAGTTTAGAGAATGTATGAATGCACAGCGAATGTTAACGAACTTATCATTCACAGAGTGTCCAATCCTTCAGCCACATGAACACTGTGATGACACCTCTCCAAGGGCAAAATGAGATGTTCAAGTAACCATGCCATCCTTTTAGTCTCCCCTTCTAAAATTCATAAATCAACAGCCTATTGTCGCCTCCTGTTAGGTGTCCATTTTCATTGTGAAATGAAATGAGTGGTCAGATAGGAATTCATGCAATTTGTCCTGGGAGCGGGTGGACACTAGAAGTCATCAAGTTCTCTAATACCTGGGTCTCTTGACCAAACTACAGGAAGCAAACAGAAATGCTTGGACAATACTTTTTAAGTGATAAATTATTCCTCATATCCATTATCACTTCTGAAAGTGACAGGTGAAGTTTGGTCTAGAAATTGCATGGATTTCTATCTGACCACTCATTTCATCAACCCACTAATGTCTCCTCTAGTAAAAATTTGCTTAGTTTTTAAGGCTTACAAGGCCACTTCCTTTGTGAAACCTCCCTTGGGCCTCCTAAGCACATGTCTTCAGAATAGTAATACCTCTAGGGTATTTCTTGTCTGATTTGTATTTAGTAGTTTATATTCAACTTCCTCTGTAGTAGAATTATTATGATGATGATTGTCATCACTATTTAGTTTTTTTTTTAAGATGGTATTTTGTGTAGCCCAGGCTAGCCTTGAACTTCTGACCCTTCTTCCTTACTAGCCAAGTGCTGGGATTAGAAACATGAGTCATCTTGGCTCCCTAGTAGAATTTTAGCTCTTTTAATTATTTCTACACAAGAAGTACTTATATCAATTTATTCAATTGCAAGTATCTTTCCAGAGAAATCAAGACTGCTTCTGTAAATTCTGAAGAGAGACTTGTAAGCAGCAAAGGACAAAAAACATTCTGAGTAAAACTTGTAAATGGATCAAAAATCACAATGGCTGCCCGTAGAGTCACCTCTTGATTGTCATGGACTTGGTATCTTGCCATTCCTGCTAGTAAATGAAATTTGCAATGAAATCAAGTTTGTGGTGACCAGAAATGCAGACAAGCTTCAATTATTTTATTCAAAACATTTACTTGGTATTTGCTACGTGTCAAGTTCTTACTGTAGCACATAAGACAGAGCCAACATTTAAAACAATTTTTCATGTTTGAACAACCCAGGCATAGACACTCAAGAATCCTAGACAATTCCTTTGTGTAACGATAGTGAGCATAAAGGATCATGGGTCATTTGTTCTTAGCCAAGAGGCCAAGAAGCCATAGGGACATGTTTGTCACTGAACATTGCTGGTTTTATCTGGTTTGCTTCCTTTCGGTGTCTGACATAGCCTTGGGTGTCTGTGGAGACCTAGATTAAATAGACTTCTAAACTGAATTAAAATGTATGAATTCATCACTTCTTCTGAGGTCAAGTATCTAGGACAGAAATTAGAACTAGCAATGCATGAAAATAGTTTAAATTGGAGCCCCTTTCAGCAAGTAATGCAGAGCTGGTCCCAGATTCTGTCACTCTTCATTGTAGTATATATACCCAGCTGGATTCAAATATTTTTGTTACCAGCTAGGCTTTATCATTAATAGGGAATCTTAGAGTCAGTGCCCTGCTCTCCCAGGTATATGAATGGTTATTTGATCTCCAAACCATTTGTGGAATAGACTACCTATAATTTTAAGATGTTATCCAACTTGATTTAATGGAACATGTAAGTGCAAATTGTATCTCAATTTTTCAGTGAATAAACACTGACTATCTTCCAACATATACACTTTTATTAGGATTCGGAGAGGTTCTAGTAGGATTCATTTAAGAAAAGGCCTGGGCCAGTTAAAAACAACATAGTTAGAATGTTAAAACTCTCATAT
>NW_008354174.1:166381-171225 GCF_000622305.1 Nannospalax galili | reverse complement strand
AATAGTTTTCTCTAGGATCAATGTTCTGTCCTGTGATGAGTATTTGGTTGAGTTTACAGTGCCACCCATGAGTTCGCTCCCATTGAGAGGGTTTTAAGTTCAATTAGATAATTTTTGATGGCCCCCGTATAACAGTGCCAATACAGCACCAATAGAGGTAGTTTGCCATGCCAGTCACTATCGTTGCTAGGATTAAGGTTGGGTTGGACTGTTGATTGTTGTGGTAGCATCCACATACTTCCGCATTCCGCCATCTTAGCTCGATCCTGTTCCAGCTGTCTCTTCCTGGTTACAGATGACACGCCAGCTTGGCCAATCTAAGGGGACTAGTATGCTTGCCTTCCTTATAAGGTGACGGTTGGCAGCCAGTAAATCCTCCAATAGGGAATAGAATTCTCTCCCCTGCCTGAAATATATATAAGCTTGCTCCCGAGGTGGATCGGGGCTCGCCGTCCACGACATCGCTGTAACTCAACTTGATTCCTGCAATAAAGATTGCTGACGAGAAGGAACCGGAGGTTGTGTCTTCCTTGCTGGCCAGGGTGGGCGCAACACTGGGCCAGTTAAAAACAACATAGTTAGAATGTTAAAACTCTCATATAAAGTAGTAAGAACTGATATAAAGGAGTGATAAAAATACAAAAGCCTGTAAGTTGACTAGGGGAAGGGAGATTTCCCAGGGGGTGAGATTTGAACTGGCCTTTGAAGCACCGGCCTGATTTGGCCTGGAAGCTTTGTGGGTAGGCACTAGGAACTGCAGACACAAAGCCTCAGAGGTGCAAAGGCACAGGACAGCTGAGGGGACACGAACAGACTAACTTGGCTAAAATTCAGGCTGAAATGATGAAGCCAGACAGAGGTGATAGTGGATGTAATGACAGTCATTCCCAAAACAGACTTATAAAACTAAAGGAGTGTGAAAAAGATCTGAGTTGGCCACTCAATTAGGGGTCACTGTCTTCATCTAGATGTTTGATCACAAAGCCCAGTGTTAGAGCCAGAAAAGGGAAGCAAGAGAGAGGAAGGAGAAACCTTAGGACTATTGACAAGACATTGGCAACTGATCAGCCATACAGGTAAGAAAAAGAGAGGCAATAAGGTTGACTGGGGCGTTAAGGCCAGAATATTAAGATGCAGGAGAAATCAGGAGCTGACTGGTGAGGGAGGACAATGAGTTGGATGTGAGTCATGTGGTGATGCGAAACATTCAAGAAAAACACAGATCTGGAGACAAAGAAGTCATTTACAATAGAGAAATGTCAGCTAATATTGGGGAATGAAGGAACTGCCTGAATAAAAGAACACATCACAATCTGCGTTGTATAGCTGACCTATAGATGTGTGATACCTCAGTACGATCTCTGAAGACATTTCCGTCATCTTCTTTTCAAAGCGACATTAAACTTCCCCCTTGTATTTACATAAACATTTCATTTCTGGTGATTCATCCATTTGGACAGCACTCAGTGAGCACCCATGTGCACTGCCAGGCACTGTTCAAGACACTTGGGACTCAGAGAACCTTTAAGGCATGGTCCTTGCCTACAAGATGCTCCAGTTCAATGGAAAGGCTTGTAGACAGGAGAAATCTGAGTGAAGACCTTGAAGCAGCAGACAAGGAAGAGCCTGCTGATGGTAAGAGTGTGGGCAATGAAGGCAAAGAGACCGGTTCACCTTTGCAAGCGTGACAGAGCAATATTGTTCATCACTCATGAGACCTCAGGCTTGGAAGGGTGCTTGGACAACAGGCAGATCAATTGTGATTTGACTTCTGATACAGATCCTTGATTACTGTTCCCACTGAATACCTTTACTCTGGATTTTAACAAATTGAGCCCATCATTCCCTTCTGCAGAGCCATAGAATTTCAGGGTCAGAAGTACTGACTAGCAGGAAATCTCCTGCAAGCTTTGCCTCTTGCTCATCACATGACTCTGCTGCCTTGGCTCTACAAATAGCAGTTGCTGCAGTTTTTTAAAATTTTGCTAGCTCTCCTCCATTTTATATTTTAAAAAAAGTAAGCTGATTAGCAGGCCCCAATCATTTTTTCATTAAATAATGATTAAGTTAGTGAAATATTACAGCTAAATTTTTTTTTCCTAATAGTATCTCTTAGAGTATTGCCTTGTAAACACAGGCCAGCTGTGTTGACTGCTGACCAAAAGGATGATTTCACACAGATGTCAGTTGCTGGAAAACAGATTTTTCAAAGTTTTAAACTGTTAGCCCTTCAAAAACTCTAAGGGGGAAGGAAATCTCAAGAATAGTTTTTTTCTGAAGCCAGAAGTGGCAGCGCATGCCTTTAATCCCAGCACCCGGGAGGCAGAGGCAGCAGATCTCTATGAGATGGAGGCTAGCCTGATCTACATAGTGAGCTCCAGACCAGCTGTGGCTATAGGGAGACCCTGTCTCAAAAAGACCAAAAAAATAAAAAAAGTTTTTCTGACTGATGGGATGGCCCAGTGAGTACAGGTGCTTGCCTTTGGAGCCTGAATCTGATTCTGGAACCCATGTAAAGGTAGAGGGAACTGACTCTATGAAGTTGTCCTCTGACCCCCACATGTTATGGCTTGAGCACCCCCTCTCCATAATAAACATAATAATGTCATTTTGTTTTGAGACAGTGTCTCACTGTATGGCCCTGGCTGGCCTGCAACTCTTTATGTAGACCAGGCTGGCCTTGAACTCACAGTGATCCATCTACTTCTGCTTCCCGAGTGCTAAGATTAAAGGTATGTGTTACCACGCTCCAACCATAATAGAAAAAAAAATTTTAACCCAAAAGAATAATGGTTTTTTTGACAGTGTAACTCTTTTGGTACAGAAAGCACTTCATTTCATAAAGTGGCTCAACATATAATCATGAGCATCTCCCAATACTAAACAAGAGAGAGAAGTCCCACTGATTGGGAGGCAGAAAGAAACTGCAAACTAAGCACAATTTTTGAGACAAAATTTGCTGTAGAGAAAAGGTGTGTCCACCCTCCCTTCACCACAATAACCCCACCAAGGATTACAGCACAAACTCAGAAAGTACAAGAAACTTTCTGCCCACATGGTACTCACAACAGGTCTTGGCACTGCTTCTCCAGCAAAGACTCAAGAGAAGAGCAACACGGTTATTGTTTGCATCAGATTCCCTCGATGCCAACAACACGATGCCAACAACACGACACTCAAAACCATTCACAACAGGAGGAGCAACTGGATTCTTTCTAATTGGGACACGGGAGGGTGAAAGAAAAAACTGTCCACATTTGGGATTCAGATATATTAAGCACGGAGAGATGTGGTCATAGTCCACGAAGCTCAGTTTTCCTGTTAAAAAAGGGTAATTCAAACCAGAAGATTGGTTTCTGGGGAACTGGTGGACACTCTTCCTGGAAGAAGTTTCTGTTTTGCTTTCAGTATTGCTGCTCTGTCTGCAGGTGCTCCCAAGCCATGTCCCTGGTCAGTTACCTGGAGTTATAGTCCCGGTCAGATGCCCTCTGGCTGTCGCTGGAATGGCTTAAAACACAGACTCCCTACTATCAGTCTGGAAGCTGGAATCTGAAGTCCAGGTGTCACAGGACAATGGTCCTTTCTCAGGCTCTAAAAGAAGCGCACTTCCCTGCCTCTCCTAGCTTTTCACCTGTTCGCACTGGTGATCCTCGCTGTGTGCTAGCATCTGTCTCCACCTTCATCTTCGTGTAGGCTTTGTCTCCTGTGCATCTCTGCGTGTCTTTCCTATTCTTATAAAGACACCAGCCATTGGATTAGTGGTCTCCCAAATCCAGTAAAACTTCATCTAATTATAGCTATAGATACCCTATTTCCAAGTATAATCACATTCTGAAGCTGAATTGGGTTTGGGCAAGACACTATTCAACTCACTATAGTATCTCTTTTCATTCTTGGAGCAATTTGTGCTCCAGAAACTCTTAAACCCATTCCACATATGAGGAAGCAGTCAATTTACAGCAATGATTCCTCAGCTACATAGCTGGATTCGAACTCAGGCCTACGTGGCCCCACCGTTCCATGAAGTTGGTCAGAGCAAGATTCAAACAAGATGACAAGAAAAGACTTATGTGAGTGCAGATGTGGAGACCAGTGGCCTCGCCTCTCCTTGTGCCCTCAGAGACTTAGATCTGCCCACTCAGACAGAGCATAGATCCTCCTGCTCGCTGCCTTGCCTTCCAGCCTCCCGGCATCCTAGTTTTGTCCCAGAATTACAGGCTTCTTCTTTCTTACTTGTTCTGCATTCTTTTTATTATTAGTCTTTTTTCACTTCATCCCTTGAGCAAGAAGGAATGATTCCAAAAGGAGTGGCTGCCTTAACCATAAGAAAGGGGCCGGGTCAGGGGATGGAGTTCTTTCTTTAGGGACTGCTTCCCACTTGTGGCTTTTGCCATGTGGTTTCCATGGGAACTGCCATGCTCTCACTGTGGCTTTCACTCCAGGACTCCAGAATGGGTACACATCCCCTGCCCTGGCTCTGAGAGTTTAGTATCTATGGGACCCACAGCCTAGCCCATCAGAGTGAAGCACTTGTGAAACTGTTTCTCATCTGGCTGTTTAAACTTGCTCCCAGCTCCCCTTCCCCCAGTCTTTTCTCAACTTACCTGAAGCAAAGGAAAGACCTGGCATCTTCACAACACAGCCAAACACAACTCAAGCTTACATCCCAGCACATTGACCTGCCTTATATTTCTATATGCTTAGAGAAAATATTGGAGGGCCAGAAGGCAAACTGTTCAAAGATCATTTCAGGGAGTGTACTTGGGAGGTGACTCTATAGTTTGCAGTTGCTCCTTTTTGATTTCTGGATAGGGTTTATATTTTCTGCTTGCTATGAACACAAA
>NW_008354174.1:126359-165159 GCF_000622305.1 Nannospalax galili | reverse complement strand
GGTAACTGGCAAGTACTTGAGTTATATCCCCAAACCTGCTAGGAAACATGAGGTTGGACTGAGTCATAACAAGTGGCCTGGAAATGAAGAACTAGAACTGGGATATGGTGAAGGTTTCTCACTGCCCAGGGGTTAGAAGGATTTGACAGAATACTACTGCCAACTATTTAAAAAGAAAACATTTCAATGAATTGAGTCCCCTCAAATTAGTGATTCTAGGATGGGAAGGACCAGAAACTTATAGAAATGAGCAGCCCTTGCAATTGCCACGTTCCTTGGCATCTCTCACAGGCAGGGTCTCTCTCTCTCTCTCTCTCTCTCTCTCCCCTCTTTCTATCTCAGTTGTCTCTGAGAGACCAAAGAAAGAAGCAGATGGGAAAAAAAGCCAGGCCTGGCTACAGCCCTAGTCCTGGTTCTAGTCCACTCCACAGGCTGGGTTTGTGTGGACACCTGTGTACATGTAAGATTTTTTTGTTGTTGTTCAACTAGGTTCCTGTCACATCAGACAATTCCAAATGTACGGAAAGGCAGAAGAGCCCCAAACCTCCTGTGGCATGTCGAGCCAGGCCTGACCTCATTTGTAGGGAGTAGGGGGAGAAAGGACGGCTAGGGAAAGGAAGAAAAAGACTTCAGGAACAAAATAATCCTGAGTCTTCCCAAAGTCTTCTCTTTTTCTGGTTCTGGATCAGAGAGGTCAGAGAAAGACAGAGCTATCGGATCCCAGTACAGGGCATATATAAGATTAACCTGGTAAAGTCCCCAACAACTGGGGACTGAAGGACCCCTAGAGCCAACCATTTCTCTGGGAATCCCCTGGCCAGGACTAGGGAGGACTATTATATATTCCCTGTACCACACTGAGGAGGGATTCTAGCTCCTGAAGCAGGTGCCCGTATCTGATAGCTCTTAGACCTGGGGAAGGCAAATCAATGGCCTGTGCCAAGCAGAGAAGATGTTTAGACTTAAACTCAGCTGAAGGAAATCAGATTCTCACAATGACCCTTGTGCTTAAGCTCAGTTTTTATTTTTTTTTTAAGTGAAATGATGATTTATATTTTCAAATAAAGTGGACGGTGGCTGACTCATGTTTGAGTATCAGGTCAGTGGTTCTCAAAGCTGATGGTTTTGGGATACACACTAGAATCTCCCAGGGAACTTGAGATTCACAGAAGTACCTGGGCACTACCCAGATTGCCTGACTGAGGCCCAGGAGTCAGCATTTTTCAAAACTTAATAGGTGATTCTGAAGCAACCAGCCCTGCTCTGATTTGGTGAATCCATGGGGTTGATGGTTTGTAACAGCAATTCTTAAAATGAGTAAGAGGGAAAAAATAAAGGTGAGATTCAAAAACAAACTTTGCCTATTTCAAGATGTGGCTTATGCTGTCCATCTTCTTCTACAAGGACAAGCTCATATCCTGCTCTGTAATTTATCAGTGGAGGAGGGGGTCAGTGTTCTCTCCTGGGCTGGCAGAGTTAAAGGCAGGCCAGCTTTTAGAAGCCATGGCAACTCTACAGAAGGGAGCAGTGTGGCGAGCACAGCAGGCAATCCAGGGCAGAAGCTGTTCAGTCTTCACTTGTCAGAAGTGTGTCCTGACTGCTCGGAGTCCTGGACTAAGATACAGGACCTTGTGAGTTACAGTTTATAATTTATGTAGAATACCTAGAATTAAGTAGCTAATATAAAATAGGGCCTATTGGCCCTTCTGGTTTAAGTGATATGTTAGAAGTCAGGGCGCTGGAGAGATGGCTCAGTGCTTAAAAGCACTTGCTATTCTTCCAGAGCACCCAGGTTCAGTTCCCAGCACCCACATGGCAGCTCACAATTGTCCATAACTCCAGTTCCAGGGGATCCAACACCCTCTTCAGCCTCTGTGGGTATGCACGCATCTGCTACACTTACACACATGTAGGAAAAACATTCATATACATAAAACTAAGTAAAATTAAAAAAATTTTTTTTTAATCAGCAACTTCTTTGTCTTCAAACTCTGAATCAGGAGAAGCAGAAAGAAGAAAACAAAACACAAAACCACTAAAGGACTAATAAATGCTGCTTTATCTGCCTGTGTTTCTGTAATCATAAGACCCTTGGGGGCAATATCTAATTATTTACTCAACCGAAGATGCTTATTTACCAAATGTCATTTTCTAGGGACTGGAGATAGAGGTTCATGAGATATTGTCTCTACTTCAAGGGGCTCATGACCAGTCAGAGAGTGACAAGTGAGCAGAATTATCACAGGGTGGTAAGGGACAGAGGACACTTGTCTTCCATCCTGCTCTGATAGCTTGTTTACCTGAAGACTCTGGGGTCTGCATCTCTCAACTTGAGACAGGGCGTTGATGGTGAAGTAGGGGCAGTTAAGTGCAGCCCCGTAAGTAGTTACTAGGCACGTACCTATGATAACCAATTCATTCTAAATGGGGTGCCTAAGAATGCTCCCTCATTTTACAAAAGAGGAAGCTAAAACTCAAGAGGAGCTAAGTAAACAGGCGACCGTGGGACCTGAAGAGCCTCCAGGAACAACAGGGGAAGAGGACTGAGGCCGGTTCCCCATCCACAGGGGCCATTTCTGCCTTCTTCCCACTCTATGACCCTGGCTCCTGCTCAGTGCTTACCTCCTCTGTTTCCCTCCCACAGCACAAAACAGGTGTCAGCCAAGAAGCACAGGATCATGACCAAGCACTTTGAAAGCAGACCCTGACCAGATTTCTGTTTTATCCTTTACCAGCCAGAAACATTGGACAAACTACTTCTTTTGTGTGCTTCATCACCTGTCAAATGGGGATTATATGAGCCTTGCCTCACAGGGCTACTGTACAGATTAAATGACTTGATACTGGAAGGTACTCAGAATAGGGTTGGCTGGCACATAGTAAGTGCTCAATAAATGCTGTTAGTATTATGGAGTAGCCAACCCAGATCACATCTCACAGACACCAGTGATTTAGTTCATTTTTTTCCATTTAAAAATTTAAAGTTTAGTTTCTCTAGAGTACAAAATGACACAATGTATCATTGTAAAATATTTTTAAAATATAATCTCAATTTATAAAGAAGAAAGTAAAGATTCCCTAAAGACTGAACCTTATAGATGATTGCTATTAGTATTTTGCTGGACATAATTCTGTATGCCTCTCTGTCATCCATAGAAATGTTATTTTAATAAAGGCTATTATGTTAGAATACAGTTTAACAAACTGCTGTTATTGTGTATAAAAGATAATGGGGGCCTCTTTTCATGACAGTAAATACAGATTCTATAATTATTTATAGAGACCGACATGTGTTTCTTTGTCTGGGCACACTGTAATTTGATTAAACCACTCCTAGAGATGGTACCTAACAAAATGATGTCGGTATGAAATGCCTTGCACAGCCAGCTCTGGGCCCTTGTCTGTCTATTCCCTTGGAACAACTTGATGTAAGTGTAGCAAAGAGTATATTATATGCCCACAGACACATGTCTCTAGAATAATGCATAGGTGGAGAACAGATTGACTTGTCAGCTGGTGAGATGGGATAGATGAGGTTGTGACTTTTGCAGCAGCTCAGGGCATAGCTGTGGGAGGGCAGCAAGGCTGGTGGCCAGTTTGTGGATGGGCAAATATTTAGAGGCCATTCCTGCCCACAGGTTTCAAACATGCTCTTAAACAAGTAGGTGATTTTTCTGGCTGATAGGGAACTGCAGAGGAGAATTTACTGACCTTGTTGTTAGGTCTCTAGTACGCAACAATTTCTTTGAATTCTGCCTTTTCTAAGAAACCATGTTAGGGAAGTTTAATTGGCTGAAAAATGTCATGTAACTTTTGAGGAACCTTTTGTGTGTATAGTGTCTATAGGTACTATACTCCAAACTAGCTTGAGAAAGTTTTTCCAGGCCCCAAACTCTCTTTATCCTCTGGGGTGTCACTGAGCATTGTTAGCTAATGAGGCTGGGAAGCTGGTAACAAACAGGAGTGGTGGCTGGAAGATGCACCAGCCTCTACTGGCTAGAAGATAGGAAGGGATGAGGTGAACATGGGAGGAGATGGCTGCCGGGAGACCCCATCAAGGCCCAGTCAGCCTGGCTGTTCTCACAGGTAGAGGAAGGGAAGGAAACACCTGGGCTCAGAGGTTAGCTTGTCCCCACATTTCCCTCTTGCCTTCATCCCATCACAGGCCCGAGAGGAATGTGCCACCAGCTGTCACTTGCAGTCATTCATCACTGAAGAGAAAAGCAGACACACACGCTATGCTTTGAAGAGGAGGAAAGCTGGCAGGCTCTCTTCCAACTGCTTTGTGCATTTCTGCCATTTTACTCTCACAACCCTGAGAGGCAGGCCCCTCGTTGTTTCCATTTTATAAACAGAAATTGAGGCCCAGGGAATAGACAGTCCTTGAAAGTTGCAGGTTGAATGAGGCAATTGAGAACATCGCCTGACTCTGGGTTTCTTTTACTTGTTACTTCTCTTCGCTGTTATGACAGTACTTATCATAATGACATCTGTGAGTCTTTTTAACCAAACTCTCCTAAGACAAAAGAGCAGACGAGGTGTCTCTAGAGGAGCTAACCCTGAGCACACTGGGAAAAATGAAATCTCTTGATTGACTTTAGGCATATATAGTATAGTGGTGGAGTGTTATCCCAGCCCCCAGCAGGCAAGATTATGAGTTCAAGGCTAGCCAGGGTTACATAGCAAGATCCTGTCTACAAAAACAAAACAAAACAAAAGCACAAAACACAACAAATAAACCACCAAGAAGAACAAACAAATGACAACAAAACAACCACCATTCTCAAAAGCTACTCAAAAAGGGATTGAGTGGCATTCAGCTGACCTAAAACAGAAAGGAAAGAATGTCTTGGAGGAACAACAGGGCTATCAGCAGGTACACCTGCAGTGTTACCTGACACTCAGGTGCTTTGCATAAAAAATAGGCTGTAGGAAGGGCACCTTTGCTTTCTCTCTGTCAACTCTAGCTCCTTTACTTTCTACTTCCTATTTCTACTGCCCTGTCTTCATTGGTGCAACTACTACTTTGTATCCAATAGACTTATACTGCTAATTTCTCTTGCATATGCACATTGTGTTTATCACATTTACCAATTTTATCTGCACATCTTTTTAATTTCTAGAAACAATCTGATTTAATAAGCATTTTACTTCTGTACAACATATATCCAAGCTTATGATATAACTTCAATAAGGTATGTAAGATTTCCAGGGGAGAGGGATCAGGAGGTGGGTGGTTTGTGCTCAGGCTGCCTGAGTCATGATTTGATGGACTAAGAATGAAGAGAAGTCAGTTGTAGTGGTTCACATTTGTAATCTCAGCACTCAGGAGGCTGAAGCAGGATTGTTGATGGTTCAAGCTCAGCCTGGGCAATGTACTGAGCTCTAGGCAAGCCTTGGTTATAGAATGAGATTTTCGTCACAAAAACAGCATCAACTCACAGCAGTTGTGGTCACTTGCACAAGACCTGTACAAGATCAAGTCAGTCAAAATTCAAGCATGGGTCGGGGAGGGGAGGGGAGGGAAGGGGACAGGAGGGGAGGGCCCCAACCAGGGCCCCACCCTTGGCAGAAGAGCTATTGCCGGTTGATAACTGCTGAGGGAAGGAGAATCACTCTCCTTTGGAGATATGGCTGCTAGTAGGTTGCTTAACCCCAGTGGATGGCCCCCTACCCACACGCATACAGGCAGCACTAATTGGACTCAGGAGGTTATTGATATCAACCGAAAAGGAGGATATGGGGCTGAAGAGATGGTTCAGTGGTAAAGACCACTGGCTGCTCTTGCAGAGGACCCAAGTTCAATTCCCAGCACCCACATGGAGGTTAACAACAGGCTGTAACTCCAATTCCAGGACATCCAACACCCTCTTCTGACCTCTGTGGACATTGTACACTTATATACATGCAAGCAAAATATTCATAAACATAAAATTTTTAAAAATTTTTAAAGGGAGGACATAAAATTGGGAAGGAGGCTGAGTGGGGGGCACAAGGGAGAGTTGGAAGGAGGTAGTGGTGGATGGAGATGATCAAAATACACTGTATAAATGTATAACATTTTCAAAGAATAAGTAAAAGACAGTATTTTAAAAAAAAAACATGAAAAACAGAAGAGCTGGGCATAGTGGCATACACCTTTAATCCCAGCACTTTGGAAGCAGAGTCAGGCAGATCTCTGTGAGATTGATGCCAGCCTGGTCTATCAAGTGAGTTCCAGGCTAGCAGCTTGGGAGTTACAGGAAGACCCTGTCTTAAGAAGACCAAAAGCAAACAAAGAAAACCAGAAGAAACAGGAAAGTGAACAAGGAGGAGAAAATGTCAGCAAGCCATCATTCAATGACTGAGGGTTGGTCTAGCGAAGGACCGCAGTGCCTTTCCCTTATAACACAAGGTACGGATACAGTCGCCAAGGCATTCACTCCCCATCTATTCCTTCACTGGCAGTCAACAGCCCTCTCTCCTAGCAAGAGACTGTATGGAAAGTCATGGTACTTTATCAACTCACAAAAGATGTTTGCTCCATCTGCTTTCTGATAGGTGTGTGGACACATACGTGAATGTGGCTGGGATTATTCATTTCCAGTAACCTGAAATTCAAACCAGAGCATTCTCATAATTGTCCTGATGTTTGAGGAAGTAGCCTGTTGTCTTACCTCATCTCCTCACATTCACTCTCAGTTGATGGTTTTGTAGTCTCCAAACTTAAGGCTTTCCCAGCTTTCTCTACAGAATTTCCCAAGGTCTCCCTTTAACATAATCTAGGGAAATATCAAAGAAAAACCTCCTGGGCTCTATGATCCACATTCATCACTTGTTCTCTGTGGCAATTCAAGTTTTATGGAACCATTTCCTCTAAAGTTCCAACTGTCCCCACAGCTTAAATCTTTGAATCCACCTCCAGAAACACTAACCTGTCTGAGAAACAATAAGGACATATCTTTTTCTTGGGTACACCGAAAAATTTTTTGGAATAAAGAATCCATATTCTAGGATTCAGAAAGGCTTTAAAACTGTTTATAAGGGTCTATATTATACCAAGGGGCACAGACCAAAAACCAGACTAGAAAGGGGAGAGAAGAACAAGAGTCTGAAGCACAAAGGCTCCTCCTCTCCCTGGGGACAAATCAGGACAAAGCTGCACTCACTGTCAGGATCTGTAGATTCACCAAGGTTGCCTGACTAGTACCAGCTTTTCCCAAGCTATGACGCCCCACCACTGCTCTATCAGTTGTCCTCATTGTCCTCTCTGCTTCCCTGTCCCTGCTCTGCTCCCTCCATAAGGCAGCAGAAGCGACCTCACAGCCCAGTCAATCATTCTTCTCCATAAACCCTTCAACTATTTCCTTTCGCATTTAGAAGAGAATGCAATCTCTTTACTATGAGTCTGGGGCCTGCGTGGAGAGCTTTGAAGTCTCATCTTGTGTTCGTCACTCCCTTGCTCAGTACTCCCAGCTTCACTGGCCCTCCTTTCCAGTCCTTGAACTCGGTAGACTCACTCTACCTTAGTGCTTTCGTGCATGTTGTACTTCTGCTAGGGTTTCTCCAGGTTTTGAACAGTGAACTCCATTTAGATGCATCGTTTCCAAGGAGTCTCTGTCCCACCCCTCCTGTTTAAAGTTGGCTTCCAGTTCTGTTATCTATCAGCTTAGCCTCTTGTTGGTTAGTATCTTTCATTTACGTGGCTGCTCAGTTTTGTGCTGTTTATCTCTCCAACATGCAACTCCCATCTAGAATGTGAGTTTCAGGAGGGCGGGAAGGAGCCTTGTTCTCTTCCTTCCCCCAAGGTCTCTCTTTGTTCCTCAGCATCTTGCTTGAAGCTTGCTATCTAGTAAACGCTCAGTAAACATTACTTGAATGAAATGACTCTAGGTTTTCTAAGCCAATCCTGACAATTATTATTTCCAAAACTTTGCTTGGGGAAACACAAGTATTTTTATTTTAAGATCAAAAGGAAAATTTTCCTAGTAAACCCTAAAAAATAATAGAGTAATAAAATGAAGAATCCCTCATTAGTAGTACTAGACTATAGGCAATAACCAGCTTCACACAAATTTTATTTTTATTTTTTGTTTTTATTTTATGTATATGAGTGTTTTACCTGCATGTATGTAAGTGCACCATGTGCTTGGAATGTCTGTAGAGGCCAAAAGAGAATGTCAGATCCTCTGGAACTGGTGTTATGGTGGATTGTTAGCCTCCATGAGGGTGCTTGGAATTGAACCCAGGTGTTCTGGAAGAACACCAAGTGTTCTTAACTTCTGACCCATCTTTCCAGCCCCTTCAAAAAAAACTTTATTAAACAACTCAAAAAAGTCTCAGTAGAGCCTAATGCTGTATTTCAATTTAATGTATTACCAACATTATGCAACATTGCCTCTATACTCAGCTATAGCCAACTCTGATACCTCCCCTTGCCCTCAATTTGTATGCATATGCCTCTCTCCTGAGCAACTAGACTATTTTTCAGCCTCCCTGATAATCAGGCATGGCCATGTGACTGCCAACTAGTACAATGTGAGGAAATTATGTGCACCATTTCCAAACCTTGTAAAAATCTGCTGAGGTCCTCTGTGCTCTCTTAGTCCAGCTAGTTATGTGGAGCAGGCCAGGGAAAACTTGAAAAATGTATGTTTTCGACAAGAGTCATTGTTCATCTGAGTCCTTGAATGACTACGTGGAACCCACAGCTTGCCTAGGTGGGTGTTGACTCTCTATTCATGTGAATTTTGCCCTATGTCCGAGGCAGAACATATATATTCTTTTTACCAATTCATGTACACTCTAAACAATACTGTGCTTGTATTAATTCATGTAATTATCTAATAACTCTTCTAGCCAAATGCTATCATTGGCTCCCTTACACACATAAGGAAATAAAGACAGAGAAGTTAAGCAGCTTATCCAAGATCAGATAAATAAGAACTGGCAGAGCCATCATTCAAAACAGAGATGGCATTTCTTCACGATCTCACTATTCTCTTTCTCTAACAGAGTTTTGTTAAAATTCTTTGATGATGTGAGCTAAACAAATCAATCAAACTTCAGTCTTTCTGACATGTTTATGTATGTTTCCTAGGACCATTGGGAAGTACTTTGACATTTGGCATGCATGGTTCTTGGTCTCTAACACATTGTTTCTCAAGCAGCACTTGCTTACACAGGCCTATCCATAATCATTGGTGAACTGATACCTCTGAGCATTTTAGTTGGGTTTCATCAGTCTTTTAGTAAAGGAAGGGTCAGAGACAATTGTGTGAGTAAGGTGGCTGTCAGGGATAAGGGTGTGAGAAACATCGATTCATGATCTGTCACAATCTAAATGGTGAGGAAATAAGCCCTTTGCCATAGTTAGCAAGAAAAATTCATGCAATACAGCCTAGAAATGTGAATAAACAGCCCCGGCGTATTTCTTATCTGTGAATCAGTTGGAAGATCTAATTAAAAAACTTATTAAACAGCCTGTCACTGCCATAGCAACTTTTGATGCTGCATGACTGGTAAAGCTCAATTCCATCAGAATCTGACATACATGGGATTGCCCATACCATTTCCTTGTCATCGTTGCAGTTTTAATAGGGTGTTTCTTTTAAGTAGATTCTTAAAGGAAAGAATAGTTACAGTTGGCTTATAGGTCAATCCTGGTCTACTGTCTGTTTCTGTCAACAAAGTTTTATTGGAATATAGGCACATTTATTTTTTTTTTTGCATCGTATGTGTGTAAGAGTTTGAACCTGAAACGCCCCCAAAGACTGAATAGTTACAGTTGGCTTATAGGTCCTTCCTGGTCTACTGTCTGTTTCTGTCAACAAAGTTTTATTGGAATATAGGCACATTTATTTTTTTTTTTGCATCGTATGTGTGTAAGAGTTTGAACCTGAAACGCCCCCAAAGACTGTTGTGTTGAAAGCTTGGTCCCTATATGCTGCTGCTGCTAGTGGAAACTTAGGAAATGGGGTCTTCTTGGATGAAGTAGGTCACTAGAGTTGTTTCTTTAAAAGATATGTTTTATTCTTCCTTTCTTCCTCTCCCTCTGGCTACCACAAGGTGAGCAGCTTCCTTCCACCCCCTCATCAAGGCCTTTCTGCCATGATGTTCTGCCTCACCACAGGCCCAGAAACAATGAACCAAGTGCTCATAGACGAAAGCTCTGAAATTGGGAGACAAAACAAATATTTCCTTCTTCACACTGAACCCTGTCTTTCAGGTATTATCACCGTGAAACAAAGCTATCTAACAATATCATGCTTTTCACAACCAGGGAAGAGTTGAGCAATTGTGACAGAGACCATATGGCCCTCAAGCCTGATTATTCCCTGTCTGGCCTTCTACAGAAAGTGTCTGTCTGCTATAAGAAAGAGGGAAAATAAAGGATAAGTTGGAATCTGATTGTGAGGATCTCGATCTGGGAGGCCAATGCATTCAAGATTTCTCCTTCCATGAGATGAAACCACCTGGGCTCCCTGACCAAGAAGGTGCTGTGATGAAAGAAGTTTGTTTAAGGAGAATGGAGTTGTCCTTGTTTTAAGTGTTGAGAAAATGGGACTAAAACCAGAAAGCAAGGGTTACTTAGGAACTGGCTACACTGAGCCTACCTGAGGTGGTTAGGATCTGGAGATGGCACTACTGTTACATACTGCCTGTAATGACAAGACCATGGTTTTGCTCAGATGTGCTTCCCTTTGTGTCTCAGGGAAGATGATCTCATCTGGGTTCCAGAGTAAATCCTTGCTCATGAGTGTGCTAGAAGTGGGCATATGAGCTGGTCTGGCCGATGAGACAGGACATGTGATCTATTGGGTACTGGAGTACTGCAGCCATCTTGCTACTAGCTCCAGTGTAGAGTTACTTGCAGGGAAGGGTCAAGAGAATTTCAGAGAGGCACAAACACTCATTCTATCTATATTTCTTATAGTATAAGACTATAGATTTTTAAAAATCTTTAAGTTCATATGAAGAAACCATCCTAAAATGCATATGGAAGCACAAAAGACCTCGGATAGCTAAAGCAACCGTGAGCACAAAGAGCATCACTGGGGGTATTACTATACCAGATCTCAAACTATTTTAGAGAGCAAAAGTCATAAAAACAGCATGTGCTGACACAAAAATAGACCTGTAGATCGATGGAACATAATCGAAGACCCAAACATGAGTACACACAGTTTCAGCCACCTGATATTTGGCAAAGGGCCCAAGAACATTCACTGGAGGAAAGGCAGCATCTTCAGCAAATGGTGCTGAAAAAAGGGATCTCCACCTGTAGAAGAATGAAAGTAGACCCTATCTTTCACCTTGCACAAAAGTCAACTCCAAATGGATCAAAGGCCTCAATATGAAACCTGAAACTCTGAAAGTGTTAGAAGAAAACATTGGCAGTACCCTCCAAGATACAGGTGTAGGAAAGGACTTTCTAAACTGAACATCAGTTGCTCAGGAATTAAGGTCAAGATCAACAAGTAGGACCTCATTAAACCAAAAAGCTTCTGTGCCGCAAAAGAAACAACCAAGGAAGTGAAGAGAAAACTCAGAGTGGGAGAAAATCTTCACCAGAGACACTTCTGACAGAGGTTTAACATCCAGAACATATAAAGAACTCAAAAAACAATCAAGAAAGCAAGTGACCCAATTAAAAGATGGACTAAGAATCTAAACTGAGAGTTGTCAAAGGAAGAAATAAAGACAGCTAACAAACATCTTAAAAAGTGTTCAACATTGTTAGTAATTAGGGAAATGAAAATTAAAACCACTTTAAGAGTTCATCTCACCCCAGTCAGACTGGCTAAGATCAAGAGAAGAAATGATGGCAAATGCCAGAGAGGATGTGGGGAAAGGGGAACGCTCATCCACTGCTGGTGGGGCTGCATACTCTCCTGCAACCTCTATGGAAAGCAGTGTGGAGAACTCTTAAAAAACTGAAAATGAACTTACCATTTGACCCAGTTTTACCACTCCCTGGGCTATACCCAAAGGACTCACCCTATTGCAGAGATACCTGTACATCCATGTTTGTTGCTGCTCTTTTCAAAATAGTTAAGAGATGGAAGCAACCTAAGTGTCACTCAAGTGACGAGTGGGTACTGAAAATGTGTACAATGTGTACATCGTGTACATTTACACAATGGAGTTCTACTCAGCAGTAAGGAAAGAAGAAATCATGAAATTTGCAGGTAAATGGATGGAACTAGAAACTGTTATACTGAGTGAAGTAACACAGACTCAGAAAAACAAACAACATATGTTCTCCCTCATATGTGGATCCTAGCACCAAATTCTTATGTGTGAGTATGTATCCTGATGTAACTGCAGGAACCAGAATAATAAAAAAGAACCAGGGAGATAAAGGGAAAGAAGGAACCTGAAAGAGAAGAACAGTAGGAGACAGGTGTTACAAAGGGAGAAATTGATAAAATGGGGGTATTTAAATGGGAGGGGGCAGGGAATGTTCTACAAGGAACTTTGGGGATAAAGGGAAAGAAAAAGCTCAAGAGAGGTGGTAGGACCATAGGAGACTGGTATTATCAAGGGAGAAATGGGGAAAATGGGGTCACTTTAAATGGGGAAACCATGGTAGAAGGGTTGGGGGAGGGAGGGAGGGAGAGAGAGAGAGAGAGAGAGAGAGAGAGAGAGAGAGAGAGAGAAGAGATAATGTCTAGCTAGTGTAAAAAACTAGAGGGAATCATATTAGTCCAACAACCTAATGACAAACTACACATATAATATTTCTACATGAAATAACAATGCCAGATAGGAGAAATCTTCCTTTGAGTTGTTGGCCAGGGTGGTCCAAGATTACATAGGCTATTGCCACAGCTCTTGACTGCCTCACGGAACTTGAAAGTAAGACCCTATTGCTGAAAACAGAACATACTTCGGACACAGGATTTGGAGCAATGGAGTTGGAAATGACCTGGAAGCCACTTCCCCTGAAGGCTAGGTATCATAGCTTTGGCAAGCACTATGCAAGGTGTTAAGGGAGAACATCAATCGATGGCCCAATACCAGCTTTGAGACCAAATAACTACATCAATGACTGACATAGCATATGACATTGGTGCAGTAGTGAGACTTTTATCTTGGGGGCAATCAACAGCTACTTAATTGGACTAAAAGCCCACTTAATGGGAGGAAACTCGTGTGTGGTATTGTAAACACTGCCAAATATACATGTCTGGAAAAGTCATAGATCTTAGAGAAAACCCCAAGACTGTCACATCCCTAGACTAATGTAATTTCTTACTATGTACAAAATATATATCCTTATATTTACAGACAAATATCCCAGTCAGCATTATCAAATAAGCTTCTTTTGCACCAGACAGAGACTATTACAGAGGACCACAACTGGTCACACACAGTGTCTGTGAATTGCCCAAGCCTAAGTGGCACATCTACAATGCAACTTCTACACCTAAGGCACACGGAACATAGAACAAGGAGTAAAGAGGACACTAATGAATCTCGCAGCTCTCATTAATGAAGCTTCCTCATGCAACAGAGGGCCAGGAACACAAAAGGTCACAAATGGCCAAAGCACAGAGCTTAAGAGTCTGCAGAACGCTGGTCCTTGGATAGGACTCCTATGTTAAATGTCACTTGTCCAGGGCTCAAGGACTATTGCAGAAGAGGGAGCGGAAAGATTGTAAGAACTAGGGAAGAGGTGCATGACCATATGGAAATAGAGTCCTCTAAGTTCCTGGGACCCTGCGCATTTAAACCTACAGAAATGGTGTCAGCATGCCCAAGATCCATGCAAACTCAAGCAGACAAAAACTCAACATAGAACTGTGGAGGTGGACAGCAGACCCCAGTATTTTATTTTATTTCAGTATTTTTATTTGTATGCGTGTATTGTCTGCATGTAACTAAGTGTACCTGTGTCATGCAATGCCTGTTGTCAGATCCCCTGGAACTGGAGTTACAAAACAGTTGTTAGCTACCATGTGGGTGCTGGGATTCAAACCCAAGTCTTCTGCAAGAGCAGTCAGTGTTCTTAACCATTGAGTCATCTCTCCAGCCGCAGCAGTCCCCAATCTTAACTGAAGAAATATTGACAACTGCTTACTGCTGGATGAGAAAGAACTGATCTTCCTAAAGTGAGGGACTCTAGATAGATTGACTAGGCCTCAGTAGATGAACTTGCACTGAGGAACATGTGTGAACATTAACTGGACACAATAGGTCTTAACATAAATAACAGAATGTATGAATTCCAGGGGGGGGGGAGGCCTATGGGATGGTGTGAGTGGGGAAGGGGGTATAAAGATGATTAAGATTGATTTAGATGTTCTGTATGAAATACACAAACATTCAATAAAAAAGCAGTCCCTGCTTTCAGCAAGTTCCAACCCAGTAAGTAAGCCAGTCTAAGGCCAACAGACATCCCAACAAGAGACATACTTTGTGCGTTTCTACACAACTCCAATACAAGATAGTATGATCTCCTACAGCACTGTGGCTGTGCACAAATATTCTAGAAAGACACAGCTGTAAACACACAGAGGGATCTAAATTACAATAGAAGTGGCATATTGTTTTGTAGTGATTGTTACATTGAATAAAAGCACCTCCTTTAAGTACCCAAATACCTAGTAGTTTTAACACGAGTAATTATTTTCTAAAATCAAAAGCCACCAAATTTATAGTAGAAAAAAATTCATTGAAAGTTACATATGTCAGTGTAATTTCATTAAAAAAACATGATGCAGGGGGCTGGAGAGATGGCTCAGTGGTTAAGAACACTGGTTATTCTTGCAGAAGACCCGGATTCGAATCCCAGCACCCACATGGCAGCTAACAACTGTCTGTAACTCCAGTTCCAGGAGATCTGACGGCCGCTTCTGTCCTCCGTGGGCATTGCACAACACAGTTGCACTTACCTATATGCAGGCAATACACTCATACACATAAAATAAAATATATATATATTTAAAAAACTGATGCATTCTATTTTCTTTTGTTTTTAAAATGCACAAAGGGAAGATATCTAAAAGATAAAACAAATGATAAAAATAAACTTGTTCTTTTGGAGACACACATGCAGAGAGAAGGACAGAGACTGAATAAAGACTTGGATTGAGTGTGGAAAGGGAAAACAGCAGTAAGGAGAGATGAGAGTTTTCCTTTGCAGTGTATAAATACCCACAGGATGGATCCCTTGATGGCTGCCATGAAATAACCTACCATTTACAGTTAAAAATATCATGGCCTTAAGTGTTATCGTACTACCAAGAGGTAAATTTAAAATTCATTGGTACTGCTCTAAAAATGTTCCAGACACAAAAATGATCAATGTAATAGAACAAAGTCTATCAATAGATGATATGGACATAGTCATTTGTTATAACACCAAGTGGGGAAGTGATATTTTCAACATAGTACATGATACATCAACAATCATACATACAAAATTGTGTTTTGATCGCTATCTTCCACTATATGCAAAAAATAGTTCTAGAAGGATTGAACATATAAATATGAAACAGAAATCACCCAAGATTTTAGAAGGAAAAGGGGAAGAAATCTTCCTGTATGCGGAGTAAGCAGAGTTTGCTTACAACAGTACACAAAAAAGTACTAACCATAGGAAAAAACAGAAAAGCTGGACTCCATAAAATGAGGAACTTCTGTTTGTCAACTACTCTATCAACAGAGGTAATAATCAACCACAGAGCAGGATAAACGATTTTATTTTTAAATACGTTGTAAATTGAAGTCTTGCGATTTTTATACTATGTAATCTGATGGTATCCCTCGATGATGCTATCCCCTCCCCTATCTGCACCTCCCCTTATTGCCACCCACCCAATTTAATATACTCTGTCATATATATCATAAGGCCTATTGAATCTAATTTGTGTCCCCAAATGCCCTTCGGTGTGGTTCCATCCACTGGTTAACCTACTGAGTGTCCCAAGCATGAAAGAGACTGTGTCTGCCCCTCCTGGCAGCTATCTGTTGCCAGTTTCTTTAGGGGGAGTTGGAGCTTCTTACCCGCTTCTTCAAGTCAATGTTGGGATACTTTTCTGGTTTGAGCCTGCATGGGATTTGTGCATGCTGACACGATTGCTGTGAGTTCATATGAGTAACTGAATGGCTGTCCGGAAAACTGTGTTTCCTTGTGGTCATCCACCACCTCTGACTTTCTGTCCCCTCTTCTGCAATGATCCCCGAGCCTTGTGAGGCAGAAATTTGCTGTAGGTGTCCTATTCAGGGATAAGCACTCTGCAGACTCTAGTTCTCTGCACATTGGCCAGTTGTAAGCTTCTGAGGAGAAAATATTTTCAATTCGTGTATCTAACAAAGCCCTTGGGTCTAGAGTTCATTAAGGATCACTAAAAAGTCATGCAGACAACCTATCCTTATACCTTTTCTTTTTAGATTTATGTTTAATTATGTGTATGTGTGTGTCTTGTAGGGGGTATGTACATGTGAGTGCAGGTGCCTGCCAAGGGTGGAGGCATCAGTTACTTCTGAAGTTGATGTTATAGATGGTTTGTAAGACACCCAATGTGGGTTCTGGGAATTGAACTTGGGCCTTCTGCAAGAACAGTGAGAGTTCTTAATCACTGAGCCATCTCCCTAGCCCTGTACCTTTTCTTCATCCTAAGAATCCTGTAGATGCCTAGAAGCATCAATAGTACTGAACCCTATATGTACTATGTATACATACCTATGACAAAGATTAATTTATAGATTATACATAGGAAGAGCTTAAATTAGAACAGAATAATGATGACATGCCATAATAAAAATTGTATGAATATAGTTTCTATTTCTTGAAATGTCTTATTGTAATGTAGACGTTAGCATATGAATTTTTCTTCCTTATTGAGTTGAGAATTTTCATCCTTTCCCTTAAAAGAAAGCATGCTATGGCTTTTCATTTGCATACCTAATTTCTATCACTATTAATAATGAACCATTATTAACTGAGATCAGTCACTTGGACACAAGCTTTAGAATCCTATGAGCTCCTGATCTGATGACCAGACTGCTGCTAAGTGACTCATGGGTGGGTAGCTGTGCAGCAAGGGTCCACTGGGCAAATTCATGACCGAGGCATGACAGAGAGACAAGGAGTAATTGCAGACTTCAGTGGTTTATTTTCTGTCTTTTGTTTTGTTCTGCTTTTGGGAGAGGAAGGGCTGTGCTCATAAATCATGAGAGTAGGTTTCAGTCTCCATGGTTTTAAAGATGGTTGTCTGAGTCATATATGTGTTCTCCAAAATGCTTAGTGGGTACAGTGAATGTTTAACAAAGAAGGAGAGTTAGTTACTGTGTGTAGACTTCCATCCAGTTAGAAGCCAACAAGTCATCATTGTGTTCTGTTTGTTTTCAGTTTGACTAAAGAATAGACTATGGTATATTTAACCTGATCTATGAGAAGAGGAGTTGCTTTCTGCTAGAAAGTTGTTTGTCGTGAAATTAGCAAAGAATGAAGCACCTTTCCTAAAAACAGAAGAAAACATGGTTTCTGCAGAATAAGCTTTTACTGAATTGCCCCTAAATAAGTTATGTTATCCAGTCTAAGACTGTAAAGTTTAGCTTTACAATAACTCAACATTGGCATGAAAGACACAAATGCCTCTAAAAAGAATTGATGCCAGAATCTTAAATGTACAAATTGAAAAAGAAAAGAAATTTCAGTTAATTTTGACATTGTAAAAAAAATCCAAAATTATTGTGTATCAATTTAGATTTTCAGTCTGAAACAAATTTGTTTTTTAACTTTGAAAATATAAAAATTAAACACTTTAAAAACATTTCTAAAGCTTAAATGCATAACATTTTTTTTAAAAACAAAATTTTGTCATTCATAACAGCAGTAATCTGAATGGACTTAGAGTTCTTGGGTCTTAATTTAATGAACCACTTTTGAAATTAATAATATTAATATATTAATTTGCTGCAGCCTCCTAAGTACCAAGCATTCTGATAAGCGCTTAGATATGCTGCCCTGATTAGTCCGGACTCCCTTTTCCCATAAGAAAACAGGTTCAGTGAGGTTAAATGACATAAGGTCGGACATACAGTAAGAAAACTGGAGCTTAGGTCTTCCTGATGCCGTGTTTTTAAGGCATCCTCCCATTCTTCCCAAATACATGTAGATTTCTCAGCAGAGCAGCATGGTCTTCTTTTCATAGTCAGCTGGAATGAAGCAACTTTTAGTGCATCAGTTTCCTGGCTTGTACAAATAGATGTTCTTTGGTTTATTTGTGCGTGCTTAAATTTTTTTTTCTTTCAGTTTTGTTCTAGATGCCTGGATTATTTAAATCAAGATTTGAAGGCCTGAACATCTTCAGTATCCTATAAAGAGATCAATTTATTTGGTTTCACATGTTTGCATTCATCACTTATCTCACAATTACTAAGCCATCTATGTCCAGAAAGAAGAAATGATTGGCAGATGAACCTGCTCTCTGTCGTGCGCCATTGCTGACAGTAGTTTTTGTGGGGATTTTTTTTTTTTTTTTTTTTTTGTAGTTAGGTCTACCTGACATTTCTTCAATTTTTACCACCACAACAAAAGTTCTCACACTCAGTTTCAGTTATGTAAATTTTGTTGTCTATTGAGTAACAACTTGTAACCTTTCTCTTTTCACTTTTCTCTATTATAAACATTGAGATGAAAACAAGCTTTTGTGCTTTTCAGAGGCTGGATACTCGATCTCGAGGCACACAGCCAAAATTTCCCATGAAGAAGCCAAAATTCTAGGTGAGAGGGGAAGCCTAGGTTTGGGGGATTTTGAGACTCACCAAATGCCCCAAATGCTGACCAAAAAAGCCCCATCTCTGTGATCCCAAAATTCATTTGCCAGGGTGTGCCCAACTCATTTCTCAGACTGCACAAATGCAAGTGGGGATCACTCTTGCCAACTTCCCAAGATCCAGATCTCTTATAGCTTCATCTGTGGAAGCATAAGCAATGGACTGATATGGGCCATTTGTTCCTCTATAATGCTACAATATCACCATGTAGGTCTAACTCACAGCTACATAATCAGAGCCCACAAATAAATCTTTTGTGTTTTCACAGGTTTGAGCCTATCCTGGGAATGAGACCTGTCAAAACTAGGGAAGAATTAAATGAAAGAAAATTGCTTGATTCAGTTGCATCCAAGTCTACAGTGAAACCCCAAGGGACATTGACTTGAACTTTTAAATTCTTTCATCCTTGACATTTGAGTTCAGCCTTATATATTAATAAGGGTATTCATTTCCTCAAAACTGCAGGAAAAGCCTGGAAAATAAACAACTGAGCTCAGATTTTTAGTTATAATTTTAATTATCTGAAATAGATGTCTACAGAGTTCAAAAATCAAAAGATGCAAAAAGCAGTATAGTGAAGTGAAACTTACCTATTAGGGGCCCAATTTGCCACCTGAGGCAAGCAGTTTTTCATAAACCCTTCTAAATAGCTTTTTTTTTGCATATGTAAGCAAAACGAACATTTTTTTCCTTTTCTAAATGGTGAAATTTGAATTTGTTGAAAAGACACATAGAGTACATGATATACAAATGAAGGGTAATGCTATTCACACTAAGTGCCCAGCATGAACCTAATTATTCATAACACGCATGTTCCATATGCAATTAATATAGGATCCAAAATGTAGTATACTTGCCCTTTGTCTCATATCTTCCTTTTTACCTAACAATAGATACATCTTGGAAATGTGCCTAATCAGTCCAGGAAGAAGTCTTCATTTCCCTTTGTACTGCATTTATTTGGGTTGTTTCCACTGTTTGATTATTATGAATAGAGGTATAACGAATATCTTTATTCGTATGACGGTTTACACATATGGGAAACTAGGTAATCTATAATTTTGATAGATAGTGCCAAATTATCCAGCACAGAGGCAGAACCACTTTATACTCCCCCTAGCATGGTTTCCCAAGCCATCGCCATCAAAGGCTGCTGTCTTCTCCACACTGCCGGCCCGCTCTGAGTCTACTCTCCTCTGTGAAAGCTTCCTGGAGTTTATGATTTGATTGCAGCTGTTTCGGGTTGTTAAATTTTGAAGCTGGATATTTTACAAAGAAAAGAGTCTTGGCTTTTATTTTCAGAGGCTAAAAAGTCCAAGCTGACACTCTGTACCTGGAAAGGCTTCCTGTAGTGTCTGACCATGGTGGCTGGCATCATGTGGTGGGAGCGTGGGCAGTGAGCAATGTGCGGAAGAGATCGGAGAAGGAGGAGGGAAACAGGAGAGCCCATTAACAATCGTGGTGTGATTAATCCAGTCCCAGGAAAGTGAGAACAGCTCTCCCACAGTCTCCATAGACCTGGCTCACTTCCTCTTAAAGAGGGAATCACCATCTCTCAATGGTTTCATTCCCTACATACCATCACTTTGAAGACCAAGCTTTCAGTATATAGTACTTGAGAAACAAATCATATCCAAATATACTTCATCTGTTCAGCAGTTGCTGTCCTGTCTTCTCACTGCTTCTCACTGTCTTCTCACTCCAAGACATCCTTTAAAGTTTTAGACTCTTAATACCTACATTGTCATTAATTTGGGGGGATGGGGTCTGGAGGAGTGGGTCTTTGGGACAGGGTCTCACTCATTGGCCTAGAACTTGCTATGTAGACCATCTTAGGCTGGACTTGCTTTCACAGCAATCTATCTGCCTCTGCTTCCTGGGTGCAGGGACTAAAGGCCAGCACTATGCCTGGCATCATTAGTTCTTTTAATGAACTTTTGCATTGTCTCCTTAGCCAGCCTGCAAGGTCCAAGAAGGCACGGACTATTTCTTTAACTCCCTCACAATGCCCAGTAAAATGTAATTATGACTCACTGAGATGTTTGCAGTGCAACTGTGGGAAATGAAGCAGAACTCCTGGAGCTACATGGTGCTTTGTATATCTCAGCTTTGGCATGGGCCAGGATGAAAATCAACCTTCAGACTACAAAGAGGGAAAGCAAAGGCAGAAGGAACCACTCAGAGAAAAAAATTGATATGTTGACACATGTTGCAACCTGTCACAAAGTCTTCTGGTAAACTCCTTGACTGCCCAGGGGCTAACATAAATAGCATATCATTGTTACTCCAAAGATACTGAGCTTCTTGCCATATTGGATTCAAAATAGCCCTCATACCTTGAGAGTATCTGATTTAAAGACGTTATAAAATATCAAACATCTTTTTTTGGAGGGGGAGTTGAGACAGGATCTCCCTGTAGTTCAAGCTGGCCTAGAACTGCCTATGTAGCCCAGGCTGGCCTTGCTCTCACAGAGATCTGCCTGCTTCTACTTCCTGAGTGCTGAGATTGAAGGCATACACCACCATGCTCGGCTCTCAAATGTCTTTTTAAATTGAATTTGGTCACTAAGCAATCAAAGGAGACAATACATTAAAAGAGCTACACTTTCTTGAAGCAGTATGGTGGTATTTCTTTTAAAACTACCAATTTTCTTATGGTTCCAGAGATGTCTTAGGCCCTAGTCATAAGCTTGCTTCCATCTGGATCTCTCATTTTTCAGAATCGGGAGACTGAAGCACACGCAGTTTCATCAGGCTAGTGCACCTCCATGTTTGCTGATCTGAGCATGTGCTGAGAGGAAAGCCCCTTCATTTCCCTGGTTCTGCTCAGCTCTGATTTTTCTCCTCTCTCCCCTCTCCCTCAGATCGCCAATTGATGGCAGACTTTTTACTGTTTCCTTGGTATTGTCCTAAAGCCATGAAGTGAAAGAGGATGAAATCGTTTCATTATTTTTTAAAGATATTTACTTTTATTTTATGTGTGTGTTTGCCTGAATGTATGTATGCATTCCTGGTGCCTGAAGAGGCCAGAGAGGGTTTGGATCTCCTGGAATTGAAGTTACAGATGGTTGTGAGCCACTAAGTGGGTACTGGGAACTAAATCCTGGTACTCTGCAAGAATGGTAAGTGTTCTCAACCACTAGCCATGTCTCCAACTCCTACTAAATTACTTTTTAATAAATTATTTTGATAGTTTTTGTCATGCAAGATTCAAGAACATGTATAAACATAAAAACTGTCAGGGAAAAAAGAACAAAGTTAGGACTGCAGATAGTCTAAATGATTTTTTCCACTGGAGGTTAAACTTGGAATGGTTTGATTTAAAAACAAAAACAAAAACAGAAAATAAAAACTGGACATGTTTGTGTACCAAAGAGTAAAATAAATATTTTATTAAATTAATGCAAGTACAAACAATGATAATCAAATATAGAATCACATCTCCACTTATAGTGAAACAACACAAAAGAATAAAGTGCTTTCCCAACCCAACACAGTGAGAAGGTATTAAGATTCAAAGTGAATACATGGACTGTCTCACCCAGGCAAATCTTCTCTTGAACTTTATACAAACTGGGGAATCCTTCGACAAATAAACATGTGCAGATGAGCAACAGAAAGGGTTCAGCTGGGGATTCTGTTTCTTCAGTCTTGACAAGTGACAAAACCAAGACAATGGCCTCAAGGATGAAAAAAAAACTCTGGGACCCCTGAGAGAACATTGAATCCCAGAGTCTCTGGAAAACAGCATCTCAGAGGCCCCTGTAGTGATAAGAGCCAGTGGCATTCAGGGACTCAAGCACAGCTAATGGGCCTTTCCTGACACAAATGAGGGTCAGGGACGCCAGCAGTCAAGGTACAATGCTGACATTTCCAGAAAGAATCTGTACCTGTGCAAGTACAGTACTGAGGTAAAGTCTGTGTTTAAGAGAGAACAAGTAGAAAACAAACCAAAACAATGCTCCAGACCTACTTCTGTCAGAATTAAGAAGCCTGCCTCTTAGTATTGGGTTGACTCAGTACACCCTGGGGACCAGTGGTCTCCCTTTGATCAGAAATACAAATTTAGTTATAGAGGAAGTGTTAAACACTGACTGTCTAAAAGTAAGGTAGCAGACATCTGGTTTAAACAGTATGAAAGACATTGAAGCTATGGGAAAGAAAATCTAGAAACAAACATCCTAACTTCTGGGATGTTTAAACTTGTCCCAGTAGCTATATAAGAATTAATACATTCAATAAAAAGGTAAAGTGCATGGTAAATGCATAATGTGCTACCATTTAGGAATTTTATTTTTTTATTTTTTGTTTGATTGTTTTTGAGACAGGGTCTCCCTGTAGCCCCAGCTGGCCTAGAACTCACTCTGTAGACCAAGGCGACCTCATTTTCACAGAGATCCACCTGCCTCTGCCTCCTGAGCACTAGGATTAAAGGCACTATACCCGGCTAGGAATTCAAAAAATACATACTTTAATATACATTTCTACATATAGACTGTCTTTAAGAAATGAGCAAAAAGCAGCAGCAGTTGCTTCTGAAGAGGGAAAGTCCATGGTTAGGAGGATGGAGAGGAGCTGTGGGTTTTTAAATTGTCTTTTGGGCCATTCTGAATTCCGAATCATGGATTGTATGTGTGTTCATGCATGTCCGTGTGTATGCATGTGTGCAAGGATGTGGTTCATGTGAATGTGGAAGTCAGAGGTCAACATGAATAGTTTCTCAGGTGCTGTCTACATTTTTATTGTTTTTTTTTTCTTTTTGCTTTTTTTTTTTTTTAAAGACAGCATCTCTTGCAAGCCTGGAGCTTGCCAAGCAGACTAGGCTGGATGGCCAGTGTGTACTGGGGATCTGCCTGCCTCTGCCTCCCAGTGCTGGCATCAAAGGTGTACATAGGCCACACCCAGCTTTTTTTTCAATGTGGGTCCTAAGGATCAAACTCAGGTTCTCATACTTGTGAGGCAAGCACTTTACTGATTAGTCTATCTCTCAATCTCAATATAATTTAAATAGGAAAAAAAGAAAGAAATACCAAACAATAGTAGACACTACATGGAGAACATCAGATTGTGTGGTAAAGATAACAAATCAAGGGTAAATATAATGCTAGATCAGGAACTCAAGAGTTATTTTCCACAGTCTTTTAAGTACTGACTTCTTGAAAAATTTAAAGTGTTTGGATTATTAAACATGCATAAATATATCCAATTGATACTCTGGCTTATTTCTCTATGCTTAGTGCCTGACGTAGTGCAAGGCATGGTATAACATATGATTCTTAATAAGCAGATTTTGAATTAATTTCTTAAAGCATAGCTGTAAATTGTATTCTAAAAGGCCAGCGGGTGAATGATAGAAATCTGAGGATTGTTAGCTGCTGTCGACAAGTTACTTAATCCCTCTGTGTCTTAGGCTATAAAGTGAGTATGATAATAGAGGTCACTATGGGAGTTGCTATGGAGATGAAATGAGATTGAGTGTAGTACCACACAGTTGTAACCCTGATATTTAAACGGAACTAACACTGGCTGAGAATAAGATTATTCAAGTCAATCAATGAGTTAATAAGGTAAGATCCTATCCAAACCAATAGGTTTGTTTGCTATACTTCCCATTTGTATCAATAGTTACAGAAGATACCAACTACCTCACCAAGGCTATATGATTCACTGCCACTGGACAAGTTGTTAAGCAGCAGTTGAGTTTGGTGACAAAATCTTAACAACTATTATATCTTCAAGACAAGTCAATCACAGCCATGCTCCTATGGCAAGAAGAATCCACAGACTCCAAATAAATAGCAAAACCCATACTTTAGGTCTTGCAACTCTTGGGCTCTTATCCAGGCAATGAGTGGAAGAAAGGGGACTTCTGCAGGAACTATCCATTAAATCAGGGATTCTCAACCCAGGATGAGTGATGGACAATTTGCTGATAGGTGCCTCATTCAGAAGTGTCCTTTGTCCCCTTCTTATACACTGATGAGGCTCTCAGCTCCGTTGAGGTGGCAGGGTTTCCTTCCATGCTCCCCTTTCAACACCTTCTTCCCTGTTCTCTCCTCTTCCCTTCCTGGGTTCCATTCCCAGTGCTTGGACCTTTAATGTTCAACATCGTCCACATCTCACTGGCCCTTTTTCTTCATGAATTCCCGCACCGCAGGCTGAGAATCCCTCCTTGAAGATCAGAAGTCTCAGCGCCACTTACGTCTCCTCAAATTGTGTATCTGGAGAGTGATAACAGTTTAGGGGAAAAAACATATGAAGAAATCTAAGAGAAACAAAACTGATGTTTGCTAGACCATATAGTAACTTTGCAATAAAATAAAGAGACAAATTATAGTTAGGCTTTGATTACCCTTACATGATGGATGACTAACCATTCTTGTTTCCCTGTGACTGTCCTTATTTTAAAACTGAAAGTCTATTTTTCTGAGAAACTCCCAGTCCTGAACAAACAGGGTTGGGTTCCCTAAGGTGTTCCAACAGCATAAATGGATGTTGTAAAGCCCATAAGGAACCTGCTTGGACTTGCCCAAGTTAATTAGACTGCTTTAATACTGGGCTCATTGTTTAGTTTCTGTTTCTTTTTTCAAAAAGATTTTATTTATTCTTATTTTCTGTGTACGAGTGTTTTGCTTACATACATGTAAGTGCACCATGTGCAAACTATGCCTGTGGAGGCCAGGAGAGGGCATTAGATCCCCTAGAACTGGAGCTACAGACTCCATATGGATGCTGGAAACTGAACCCTAGTCCTTTGCGAGAACAGCAAGTGATCTCGACCACTGAGCCATCTCTCCAGCCTCTAAGTTTGATTTCCAACTACATTAAAATGAATTAGAAAGCTTATAGTATAACTTTAAAATGCTTTAGTTTTCTCTACTATAAAATGCAAATAATTCTCATATTCACCTCTGATTGTTTTGGGCAGTGTGAGGAAATGAGATACCATATACCACACATGAAGTAGCAAACAGTTAACCACATAGGAGAATCATTTCATTAATTATCCATTCAGTTCATTCAGCATGGTCCCCTGTTGCACGGTGATGCTGGGCTCTAGGGCAGCAAGAGCTTAGCAGAGAGCAGCCACCCTCTCCTCCTTGCCCCCCTGTTCTCCCCACAAAGCTGCTCACCTCTCCTGACTCTCAAGGACCAACCCAGCATTTCCTCAGATGTGGGAGTTCTAGAGTTCTGAGGCAGAGAAGAGTCAGCAGTCCATACAACTAGCCTCCTTCAGAAGGAGGGGAGATCACCAATAGAAGTCCCCTTCTTGTTCTATAGCTTTTTCTTTTCCTTTTTGATCTGCTTTTGTTGTTTGCTATATGGCTCAGGCTGGTCTGCAAGTCCGTATTCTCCTGCCTCTGACTCCAGGGTGCTGGGATTACATACCTATAGAACCATGCCTGGGTGTTCCTTCAATTTTCCCATCTTTTCTGTTATTATTTTTTATTTATTTATCTTTATTTTTAAAATATTTATATTTTTTTATGTGTATGAGTGCTTTGCCTACATGTATATAAGTGCACCTATGTGTGTAATGCCCAAGGAGGTGAGAAGAGAGCATTGAAATGCCTGGAACTAGAGTATGGATGGTTGTTAGCTGCCATGTGGGTGCTGGGAATTGAACCTGAGTCCTCTGCAAGAGCAGCCAATGCTCTTAACCATTGAGCCATGTCTCCACCCCTGCCTTCTGTTATTCTTACCATTTTGTTTCTTTGAGTTTGTATCTCGGATGCCATATTTTTCCACATCTAGAGTTCTCACTAAATAAAAAGAAAACACTCTTAATTCCACATGGCACAATGCTACATCCCACCATGACTGAGTTTCAATTCAAGGGGCCTATGAAACACTGTTTAATCCTTCTAGACTTTTAGCCTGGTGAACTTCCCTATTCCAGGGTTCCAAACCCTGAGGTTAATTATTCAACAATTTAGGTCACATACTTTTGCTCTTAGATTCTCTTTAGGAGTATCTGTCTTTATTTTATGATCTGAGGTACTTTTTTGCCTACTGGTTTTCTGGCCTTCTCTCAACTAACCTTCAAAGATACAATTTGGCAGCAACCATTTCTTTGTGCAAATCCAGGTCCACTCCCATCTCCAGACCTGTCACTGAAACTTGACCCTCATATCCTTGCAACCCTCAGTTCTGTTAAGGGACTATTCTCTGGAAACAGCTGATTTCTGCCCCCTTAGTTTAATCACTTTCCCAGATACACTCACCCTCTTAAGGGGTTGTGGGGAATTTCTCACCGATGGCTGGAATTCCCTTCCATATTCTACTTCCCTATTTGCCATCAGACAAGTCTATGCAAAGACCATGGTTGACTTTCTTGGTATATATTTCAAAGTATTGGGGGGGGGGAATGTTTACTCTGAATCATCTTAAAATGGAAGGAAATTATTTGAATATATTAGTTTTCCTAGATTTTAATCATTCTCACAGATAAGTACTGAAATATATATGGAAATTATTTTTAAAATTATGCCATATTTCCTGCAGAAATTTTGCAAGAATGTTCTATGGTAAAGATACCACAGCTCTATAGAAGGAACTGTTTTTCTTAGTTAAGGTTTCCAGAACCCAGCTCAATATAATGTTGCAACTAATGCAAAACTTGAATTCAGCTGAAATCCACAGGCACTGTAGTGCTTTCTTATCCCAGTCTGTGGTTATTTGCATGGTAAAAAGAAATTGTACGGCACTGAGTTTTCTTCGCCCGCATACATCCCATCACCCCTGCACTCCTGATCTTCACAGCAATGCCCTTCAGCTTTTCTGTGATTACTACCGAATGGTGGGACTTCATCATGCAACCCTGAAAGCTAAGTCAGTTCCAACCTTTATCCAACTCATAACCCTCAAAAATGCTACTGGGTCCAACCATGCTCCAAGATATGTGAGGCTGCACAACAGCAAAATGAGCAGGACTGAAGAGAGAGGTGGCTCACGGGGGTTCACCAGAATCACAGCTAAAACTCACTTTGCATAACTGAAAGTGAGCCCTGATATGGACCACTAACAAAAGACAGCACCTTGCAGGTCAACTTCTCCCAGTAAGATGTTGTTAGTATCTTGGGTAGGACAGCTCTCTGGGATGTGGAACCACCCTATACAAAGCAGGATACACAAACCTGGTTTTGCCTACACAGTGCCCCAGGGACAAGACTTTCATATTCTTCTCCATGCCCCCAGGGGAGACCAGTGCAATGAAGGAAATACCTTTTTTTCTCAGGCAGAAGAGGACTGTCAGTGCTACAACAGGGAACAGCAGGACAGGTCCTAGTGTCACCAGGTGAGTCCTCTTATTTGGGAGAAATACTGCAGGTGGTTCTGGAAATAAGAAGAAGAGGAAGAGGAGGGGAGAGGAGGAGGAGAAAGAAGAAGGAGAAACCACTGATTAATGATTCAGTTTTAATGGGAAATGGTCAGGAGACTAATCGTCCTTGAAGTTTAGTTTAGCTTTAGGTTGATTTTTAATGACTAAAAGCTAATGGCCGCCAAGGGGCTAGAATGATGAGATGGGCCTCCTAAGAAAATGGGAGCAGCATGGAGAAGTGGAAGAACTCCAAGGCTTATACAGATGGAACTGGGTCTGAATTCTATTGCCATTGATTGGCTTTGAAACCCCCAACAAAGCCCTTTAAGCAGCCTACAAAATGAAAATGCCAAGACATTTCTTGTGAGTTTGTTTGTGAAGTGTTTAACACAGTGCTACAGAAAGTGGCTATACAATGTTATATAGCAACCTTGGTGATGTAACTTCCCTGTGCATTCTTTAATACAGCCAATGTGGCAAGGAAGGTCCACTGTAGAGCACAGAAGGCTAATTGGTATTGTTAGGCAGTTTTTGCCACCCCATGTCTGTGATCATGATCAGGAGCCAATGCTTCTTAGCCTTCTCTGCAGTTAGAACATCTCTGGGTTTTCTAGTCATTATTTTCTCTGTGTCTGCAGTTCTGTGCAAGAAGAAAATGGCACAAGGATGCTCTGGGACTGCTCACTCCTACCTCTTGTCATAAGTCTTCCTATTTGGCCCCACTACGAAGCAACTGAGATCCATGACCTTTAGCCACCCAGTTCAATCTTCAAAGGCATGACAGTAGCCAGCCTTTGTCTAGTGGCTCACAGTTTACAAAGCCTGTGTGTGTGTGTGCGTGTGTGTGTGTGTGTGTGTGTGTGAGAGAGAGAGAGAGAGAGAGAGAGACTGTGTCTATGTCTATCTGTGAGTCTGTGTGTCTGTATTTTATCTGAGTCTCAACTTTATGAGTTAGGCATACCAATTTTTTTAAAGTTCCAATTACAGATGAGAAAACAGACTCAGCAGGTAAGTAAGTTACTTCAGGTTGCCCCACAAATAAATTGTCATAAAACAGTTTTTTGTTGTCCTATTGTTTTATTTGTTGTTTTGTTTTTGAGACAGAACCTCTTGTAGTGCATTGCTGGCCTAGAACTTGCTATGTAGCTGAGGATGACTTTGAACTTCTGATCCTCCTGCCTCTGCCACCCAAGTACCTGGATTACAGATATGCCCTACCATGCCAGGTTTATGTGGTGCTAGGGATCAAATCCAGGGCTTCATGGATGCTAGGCAAGGACTCTAGCAACTGAGATATATCTCAGCCTCAAAAAACAGCTTTTAATTGCAGGAACCCACTAATGTAGCTGAGGATGACTTTGAACTTCTGATCCTCCTGCCTCTGCCACCCAAGTACCTGGATTACAGATATGCCCTACCATGCCAGGTTTATGTGGTGCTAGGGATCAAATCCAGGGCTTCATGGATGCTAGGCAAGGACTCTAGCAACTGAGATATATCTCAGCCTCAAAAAACAGCTTTTAATTGCAGGAACCCACTAATACAGTTCTTATTAAAGTCCAGTTCCAGTAAGGATGCCTTCTTTATTTCTAAACTTCTTTTGTTCATTATGGTCCCATGATCATATCAGACTGTATTTTCATACTGGTTGATGTTCCTATGTATTTTCATTTGTTTTCTCTAAAGTTTCTAGAGTATTACTGTCAATGTATATTACGGGAAGGATGGAGGCGGAATTCTCCTTAGAACATCTTTGGGTTTATATTATAATGCTGAACTGCTTGACAAACTCTTCCCATCCTGACCATTTCTGTCAGGTAATGATTTTAAAAATAGTTGAACTTGTATAGGCGAGGATCTCAAATACTTCTCATACCCTACAGCTCATTTTATCCCTACAATAACCTTGCCTGGTGACTTATAATCTGACAGGGAAAGCAAAATACACAGAAGTCTAATAACTTGCCAAGGGACACCAGCCTTATGTTCTAGGAACAGAGAAAACTTCCTTGAACTGAAATATAATGGAATGCTTTGGAGAGGCAATTTGGGAAAAAGGATCCCTCTTGTTTGGAATAAGATAGAAAAGTACATTCCACTTGCTTCCTGCCACAGAGACCCTGGAGAGAAGAGAGCAGCTCTGATGTGCTTGGGTGTGGATTCCTGAAACACAGCCTGAGCTTGAATCCTGCTTTCAGGTTCCCCAGGATGCCCCAGATATAAGAGCATTTCTAAAATGCAACTACTACCTGTTTTCTGGAGCATGGGGACTGTGTCCTAGTCATCTATGAACGTTTTCTCTAAAGTTTCTAGAGTATTACTGTCAATGTATATTACGGGAAGGATGGAGGCGGAATTCTCCTTAGAACATCTTTGGGTTTATATTATAATGCTGAACTGCTTGACAAACTCTTCCCATCCTGACCATTTCTGTCAGGTAATGATTTTAAAAATAGTTGAACTTGTATAGGCGAGGATCTCAAATACTTCTCATACCCTACAGCTCATTTTATCCCTACAATAACCTTGCCTGGTGACTTATAATCTGACAGGGAAAGCAAAATACACAGAAGTCTAATAACTTGCCAAGGGACACCAGCCTTATGTTCTAGGCACAGAGAAGACTTCCTTGAACTGAAATATAATGGAATGCTTTGGAGAGGGAATTTGGGGAAAAGGATCCCTCTTGTTTGGAATAAGATAGAAAAGTACATTCCACTTGCTTCCTGCCACAGAGACCCTGGAGAGAAGAGAGCAGCTCTGATGTGCTTGGGTGTGGATTCCTGAAACACAGCCTGAGCTTGAATCCTGCTTTCAGGTTCCCCAGGATGCCCCAGATATAAGAGCACTTCTAAAATGCAACCACTACCTGTTTTCTGGAGCATGGGGACTGTGTCCTAGTCATCTATGAATAATACACAGAAGTCTAATAACTTGCCAAGGGACACCAGCCTTATGTTCTAGGAACAGAGAAAACTTCCTTGAACTGAAATATAATGGAATGCTTTGGAGAGGCAATTTGGGAAAAAGGATCCCTCTTGTTTGGAATAAGATAGAAAAGTACATTCCACTTGCTTCCTGCCACAGAGACCCTGGAGAGAAGAGAGCAGCTCTGATGTGCTTGGGTGTGGATTCCTGAAACACAGCCTGAGCTTGAATCCTGCTTTCAGGTTCCCCAGGATGCCCCAGATATAAGAGCACTTCTAAAATGCAACCACTACCTGTTTTCTGGAGCATGGGGACTGTGTCCTAGTCATCTATGAATACTCAGTGCCTTAATTTACTGTGTATCATGAGTGACTAATACTCAGGTACTTGCTAAGTGTTTATAAGTAGCAATATGACTTGTATGCAAGAAGGAAGGCAAATAGCACATAGTTAGTAAACCCAGTGTTTATTCATTCCCTCATTCAGCCACCACTGAATGATTATGATGGGCAGCCATTATATTGGTGGGGAGGTGACAGTCTTAGCTTACCTGGGATGATCAACTCAGCTGTGTGGTTTTCCCCTGGACCTAATCTCCGAAAAGTACAGTAGAAAGCATCGTTAGCTGTTGCGTTGATCCTCAGCATGCTGGTCACATTGAAAATCTTCTCTTCCCTCTGGGAAGTAGTGACAGTAGTCTTGCCACTCAGGAATTGGTGGTCACTATTTGTCCAGATGACTTCAGCCTCAGGGTAACCCTCAGCCTGACATGTTAGTTCATGTTCAGACGTGACTGGATCCACGGAAATTCTGTGGTTGATTTTGCGGTATGGGGCTAGGTCATAAGCAAAAAGAAGTCAGGGCTTTCTCCCATCACAGTAAGACACATGACTTGGTGCTATCTGCCTAGAGAGAGTATGTGTACAGGCTAGATCTTAGAAAGATAAGTCTCCTGCTCAGCTGGGTCAGCAGTGGGGAATCCTTACTAGTCTGCCTCAGCTCTTCTGTTAAAACATGGGCCATTTGGTTTAAAGAAACAACAGTGTTGCTATAAAAACCACATTGGTACATTTATTGGGCTCAAACTAAATATACTATTCAAATGAAATAAGCCATCATCTTTAACTCATCTTTCTATTTAAATATAAAATATATCAAGTCTTTGTCTCTCAGTAAAGTGCTATTGTTTTTTACATAGGGTCCCATTTCTTCTTAAATTTATTCGTGGATATTTTCTCTTCATTGTTGTAAAGCTGTCTTTATAAATATGAATCTTTCCAACTGCCAAGCACTATTTTTTGTACTTTATTTAATAAACTGTTTTCAATGTATCATTTATTTTTATATAAATAAATGATCAGAAATTAGATACGAAAATGTACACTATGTCATTTGTAAAAATGGATATATGTCCTACTGATACTTTTTGATGTTTAAATATATTTTAAAATTTGAGAATAGTTTTGTATTTACAAAAGTTGTAAAAATAGTTCAGTTATTGAACTGCTTACCCAGTGTCCCCCTATTCACATCACGCGTCACCATGGGAGAGTCAACATAACAGGAACCGACTTTCACTCGTTACTATTAACTAAACCCAGTACTCTGGCATTCCACCAATGTTTCCCTAATGTGCTTTTTTCTGTTCTAAGAATTCATCTTGGATACATAATGATATTTATTTTTTAAACTTTCATGTTGGCTATTGAAAACTTCCTTAGCTATTCCTTTTTCTTTCTTTTTTTTTTTGGTCTTTTTGAGACAGGGTCTCTGATAGGTGTAAAAAGTTGCCAGAGAAGAACAGCTAGAGGAGGAAGCACCAAGACACAGATAAAACTCTCAGCGGGGTAGAGTTTTATTTTGCAAGGGACACGTTCCCTTTGGGGAAGGGAAAATGTCAGCCCACGGATTGATTGTGAGCTGGGGCTTATATAAGGGGGCTTCAGGGTGCAGAAGGCGGGAAGTTTTAGGAAAAAAATTGGAGGGGGGCAGGAAAAGCGGGGCTTGTAAACCTGGCTCTGTTCTGTCTACCAGACAGGATCTGGGTCAGGAAGTGTTTATTTTTTGTCCTCCTAAGATAAGGGAAAAGCTGTTGTACTAAAGCAGTTCCTCAAATCTTTGGTTAACAGGCAGAATCTGCTTATCTTGTCTTTGGAGAGATCAAAGGAAAGGCAGGCTGCCTCTTAGAAGAGTCTGCTTCCTTTGACTTCAAAGACCAAGGTGCTTATCAACTTGGTTCCCTTTTCTCAGGGGCTTGAGAAATCTGAAGTCTGTGAGATTCTGTTGGAGAGGGGGACGGCTGCTGCGGTTTGAAACCCTAATAGTCTCCCCAGCTGGCCTGGAACTCACTATTTAAACCAGGCTGGCCTTGAACTCACAGAGATCCAAAGGTGTGCACCACCACACCCGGCCATCATTAGGTATTCTACTCAAGACAAAGAGCTTGATTAAATTTTAGTTTGTGAGTCTTGTGGGATTAGGATACCCAGTTTTCTGACTATTCTAGGCTGTGTAATACACACATCAATCTAAGAGCTTCACTCCTGTTTCCTCATTATAAGTAAATCGCCATGTTTATCCTGTTGGAATAATCATTGCTTTACTCATAATACTTTAGTGAGTCACTTACACTCTAGACTAGAGCCCCCACTTCCTTTTCAGAATACCTTTCACAAAGACATAATAAAAGCTTTGTAATATAACATTTTCACAGAAATTTGACACAAAGCAGCTAGGACTAAAGACAAAGCTGAAAAAAAATGATGTAATGTTTTGTTTCTCTTGAATCAAAGAAACCACCAACAATAGAATAGATATGACTATGACTTCAAACATGCAAACAATGGCTTTTATAAGTACTTGAGCCCTCAGTCTGGCATTTTGTGGGTCACATAGCACACGACTTGATTTCTGGGAAATTCAAAGTTAGGCTTAAAATCATTGCTGATGATAAAATATTCAGAGTAAAATGTTAGCTGTCTTAGCCTTTCTATCATTTTCGTGAGAGAAGATTAAAGCAGGGCACTGCTGGCTGTCCCTGGGTCTCACTGTCTGCCGTAGGAAGAGGGGAGGCTGAGTGACTCACTCTGAAGTTATTGTGGTTTTCAAATTCTCTTGTCTACTTTTTCGTTTTGGGAAAAGGGTCTTATGTAAACCAGGTTAGCCTTGAACTCTCTACGTAGCTGTGGATGACCTTGAACCTCTAATCCTCCTTCTGATGCCCCTACCTTCTGAGTGCTGGGATTGCAAGTATGTGTATGTGTATCATACCTGGTTTTATTTGTTACTGGGGATTGAACCAGGACTTCATGCAAGACAGGCAAGCACTCTACCAACTAAGCTAAAAATCTATCTCTTGTCAACTTTTAATTAAACTAACCTTCTTATAAAATGGGCTAATTAAAAAGTTTCCCAAAAGAAACTGAGGATTGAAGATAATGCTAACAATTCAAACACAAAGCAAAAGAAAATGTCAGAAGTGATTTTACCAACCACTTTACAAGGTTAAAAGCAATAGAAAAAGACCCCCCCCCCAAAAAAAACAAGTGCTTAATTGGATGTGATAAAGTATTGGCTAAAATAAACCTCAAGATTATTAAAACCATCTACATTTGTTAATGGTGAATTTCACCCTAACGTGAAATATTGCTTGTTAAATTTATTTCTTCTTTCGGAATGTCTATTTTTGTTGTGTTGTTGAGGAAGGATCTCCCTGTAGCCTCACAGGCCTAGAGCTCACTATGTAGACCAGGATGGCCTTGATCTCAGAGATCTGCCTGCCTCTGCCTCTGAGTGCTGGGATTAAAGGTGTATACCACCACACCCAGGTGAAATGTCTATTTGTATATTTCTAGAATGAATCATACCTTAGGTTGTTGAATCATACAAAATCAGTGAGTTATCTTCTTTTGATATTCAAAAATGACAATTTTTTGTAATACAAGCTATATGTAAGTACAAAATATATTCTTTATAACCACACACAAGTTTAAAATGCTTTATGGATGGAGCAGAAAACAATTTTTTTTCAAACTCCTGGTTTAGTAGATCTAGAAAACTATGCTAGTGTTGGCTGATCAAGACCAAGAAAAACTCAGCTTAGCTTTGAAATCATTATACAACCTGATACCTACTCCAGAGGTACAGAGATAGGCAATAAAATATAGTTATTAAGAGCACAGACTTAAAAAGACAAGACTGTCAAGGTTTAGAGCCCAGCTTTACAACTTTAGCTGAGTGAATTCTGGGCAAACTTTTATTCCTTTGGACCTTAGTTTTCTCAATGCTAAAAGGGAAGGAAAATGTTACATTTGAATCTAAGATGCCATCTATTGAAAGACATATTAGGTTTTGAAAAATAGTAAATAAGAAAAAATATCATGGTTACGATCAAGTGCCTGCCCCGCAGAGTCCTGTTGAAGATTAAATGAATTATTATGAGCAAAATGCTCAGTCCTAGGCCCACACATACTAGGTGTTGCCTAAGTATTAATTACTACTCTTTCTAGTGCTGATTAGTCAGACCATGGCTACATCAGTGTGGCCTTCTCCTCTCTTTTCACTGCCCCTGCAGTGGACTCTTATGAAGTTCTGATGAAAAGTCTCAGAAATAAATTTTCATATATTCAAACTTGCTCATATTTCAAAAATTTGAGGTTAATCTATTTGAAACAATCATTCATTTATTCAACAAATACTATTCTAGTACTTTATGTTAAGGCCTAGGGATACAACAGTGAATAAAATGGACCAAAACTCCTGCCCTGTGGAGTCTGCGCTCTGGAAGGAAGAATGAGTCAATAAACAAGACAGGCATAGTTATGTGCTATGCTATGTCATACGAGGAGAGATGCTATAGAAAAGATTTCAACAAGGGCTGGGGAAACTAGTGGGGGATGACGGTCCATAACCCTTGGTTCTTAGAATTAAAGTAGTTCTTACAGCTGTTTACTCCCATTTAAAGTACTAGAGATAGTAAATGGTCATCTCTTTTTCCTGATACTAAGTCCAGTGATTAAGGCTAAACATTTTCAGGTGAAAGCCAGGTGCCTAAGAGTCGTAACTCTTGAAAGGTGCAGTGACTCCCATATTGATAATAGTAATTGAGTTAATCTAAAACTAAACCCTTTCAGATTTCAGTTTTGAAATGCTTCACCTTTATTAAAATCCCATGGTAAGTGAACTCCCTGTGGGGAAGCTGTGTTACCACACACTTACAGTAATGGGAAGAGAAGCATTATTGTGAAATCATTTGCATAGAAGATGACTCAGGAGTTCTACTTCCTTGGCATGTAAAGCTTCTATGTACCTGTCACTAGGATGCTAGGGAATGAATCTGGGCCTACCACCTGCTAGGCAAGTGTTCTAGCCCTGACCTACATCCTCAGCTTTGTTTGTATTTTAAGTTTTTTGAAAAAAGATCTTGCCAAATTGCTCAGGTTGCCCTTGAACTTCCTGTGTAGCCCAGGCAAAGCTCAACTTTATGACACCCGTGCCTCTGCCTCCCAAGTGTCTGGGATTACAGATCTGTGCCACCAACATCTGACTAGGCCATGGTTCATATTCTTGATTTAGCTTAGCTCAGCTCCCAAACCACCATATGCAAATGATGAGACAAATTGGGAGTAGGGTGCTAATTTAGTCATTTCTAAAAGAAAAAGAAATGGTCAAACAAGACAGATCTTCAAGTCTATTTCATTACCACTTTGCTACATCAAAGACTCCTTCATTCAAATGCCATCAGTACAGCAGACTTCCTGTTGCACTGAAGTTACTGTTGAGCCAAATAATCTGGAATAAACTCTTCCCCACCACAAAGTCAGCTATCTACTCCTTGCACATTCCCAACAGGCCGATAAGAAACCTCTGGAAACAAAATTCAATGCTCAATGCTTCCTTCTTCCTGACTGCCAGGATTATGTTTTCTCCCTATCCCAAATCTAGCAATGTTGACTATTATGGCCTTATGGTTAAATAATTTATTTAAATGACTTGTAACAAAATAGATACTGATGTTTTCTGATAGAGTAACCCATGTTCAAAACTTAATCACATTCCAAGCATTCATAAATGTCACAAACGAAGCATATGGTAAATACAATGAAAATTAAGTCTACTTCATAAGACAAGTAACATTTTCATAATTAAGCCAGCACCAGTGACCCATCAAGTGGACACATTTTCCTATGTCTACATAATTTGATTTTTGAGTTAATAATTATTCTGATCTTCCGCGGTAAATGTAAATTTCCCAATTATATTATTGATCTTCAGATTAGCTCAGAAGATCAGTGGGAGATTATTTAATTCTAGTCAACTATTTTAAAAGTTATCATAAAGACAAAAGAAGGAGGCAGATGATCTCAAAGTTATGACTAGAGGGGACAGATTCAATTCATGACTGGTTCCAGCAGGCCACAGAGGGCAGTTCTGAATGGGAGGGGTGTCACTGTGGGAAGTGTATGAAGAGAAGAGCCTTTCGGGGAATTTCTGTCCTTGTGGGCTTTCGGATTAGCTGTTCATGCCTGGGATAGTTTCAGCTCTCAATTCTATCACACTCAACAGAGAAAGCAGAGGTGGTTAAGTAAGGTGTTTTCCTTCCCTTGCTAGTTCCAACTCAAAACTTTGAACTCAAGTGACCCGATGACATTTTTGTGGGTAAGGATCCAGGAATTATCATTCATGGTTCCTCTTCAATACTTCAAGATAACAATGGTATAGGTCCTCAAGATGACTATATGGCTGGTAAGCACAGTTTATGCCTTCTCTGTTGAAGACTGGCTTCCTCTACACTTAACATACCTTTTATAGATTAACTTCAAGTCTTTTAGAATGAAGACCTTACGTAGGATTTCATATTTACATATATTTGTTTGAATTTTATATGGAGATGTTCAAAGGAAGGAAAACATGGCAGGTCCAATAGAATAAAAAAATCCGAAAGTCTAAAAGAAATGGATGGATATCTGAAATCATGGGAACCTCCAAAGTCAAACCAAGAAGGCATAAAACTAAGAAGAGATTAACAGTTTAAATAGACCCATAACATATAAGTAACTTGAAACAGTAATACAAACCCTCCCAACTACAAAAAGCCTAGGCCCAGATGGATTTACAGCAGAATTCTACCAGGCATTTCAAGAAGACCTTCAACCAATACCACTTAACTTATTGAAAATAATAGAAACAGAGGGAGAACTCCCAAATTCCTTCTATGAAGCCAGCATCACTCTAATACCCAAATCGGGTAAAGACACAACCAAAAAAGAAAACTATAGACCCATATGCTTAATGAACATAGATGCAAAATTTATCAAAATACTTGCAAATCACATACAGACACACATCAAAAAGATCACTCACCATGATCAAGTAGGCTTTATCCCAGAGACACAAGGATGGTTCAATATATGCAAGTCAATTAATATCATTAATCATATAAATGGACTCATATAAAGACAAAAACCACATTGTCATCTCAATAGATGCAGAAAAGGCTTTTGACAAAATTCAGCATGTATTTATGTTCAAAGTCCTAAAGGGAATTGGACTGGAGGGAACATACCTCAACATAATTAAAGCTATATACAACAAACCCACAGCCAATATCATCCTAATGGAGAAAAAATGGAACCATTCCCATTAAAATCAGGAACCAGACAAGGATGTCCACTATCTCCACTCCTTTTCAACACAGTTTTTGAAACTCTTGCTAGAGCAATAAGACAGGAGAAGGAAATTAAATGATTACTAATTGGAAAAGAAGAGGTCAAATTATCC
>NW_008354174.1:125932-126294 GCF_000622305.1 Nannospalax galili | reverse complement strand
TGATCAACACAGTATAGTGGCAGGTTATAAAATAAATCTACAAAATCATAGCCTTTCTATATACCAATAACAAGCAATCAGAGAACGAGCACGTGGAAACACTCCCATTCACAATTGCTGCAAAAAAAATTAAAATATCTTGGAATAAATCTGATCAAAGACACCAAAGATCTCTACAATGAAAATTTTAAATCATTAAAGAAAGAGATTGAGGAAGACACCAGGAGAAGGAAGGACCTCCCATATTCACAGATTGGAAGAATTAATATTGTTAAAATGACCATCTTACCAAAAGCAATATATAGATTCAATGCAATCCCAAACAAAATCCCCATGACATACTTCATAGAATTAGAAAAACC
>NW_008354174.1:111539-124226 GCF_000622305.1 Nannospalax galili | reverse complement strand
TCCAGCCACTCTTCCCAGCCAACTAGTCCAGCCTTGGAAGATAAAAGAAAAATGAAGAAGAACCCAATGGAGGGATGCTTTTGGAAGGCCTTGTCAAGAAACTCCAATGGACTCTCATATGAACATTTGAAAATTGCCCTGTTCTGACTTTTTTCTAGTTCCCTGTCTGGAACTTGTAATGCTAATTACTCTTGCCTTTACTTCTCCTTCACATCTCCTATTCATGATTCAAGGACTTTCTTTTCCCCTTAGAGACAAGAGTTATGCAATTTGGGAGTCTTTTAGATAGAACCACTGAAGGGGTACCCTAATTACTTCACCCTGTGTCCCTGTTCAGCATGGAAGAAGCCAGAGCGGTCTGCATCCCTATTCCCTATTGGCAATTTGGGTAACCCCTTCAGAGGATGGCATGATAAGAATAGGAGGTAGGAACTGGCTAGGCAGTTAGGGTAAAAAGACCCCAAAGAAACGTAGCCAGTTTCTTGGCTAAAAGTCAAAATGTCCTTGGGACTGTTAGCCACATATTCTGTTCAAAAGGCCAAAAATGTCAAAAGTATTTGGGAGCTTGTATCTAATCCTTAAAAGATTTTAGGGTTACCTCTTCAGAGGGGAGAATGTGGGAGGGGAACAAGTGGGCATGGTTTTGATCAAAACACCTTATATGCATGTATGAAATTCTCAATAAAGTTTTTGTAAAATTAAAAAAATAGTAATTCAATAAAAAAATATTCTGGAGGGACACAAAAATAGTGATTACAATTCATTTTATTCTTTTTAATACTATCTGGATTGTTTGTAACTACATATATTGCTTTCATAATGATAATAATAAGTAAACACCTAGAATTTACTCTTTGAAAGTACAATCACATTGCAGGGCATGGCTGTGTGCTGTTTGGTACTGGATCTCCAGTTACTGTCAAATGCAAAGTGCTCAGAAGAACTCATTGGATGAATGTGTGAGTGAATGGATGGATGGATGGATGGATGGATGGATGGATGGATGAATGAATGAACAGATTGCAGTTGTGCTGGTGGAAAGTAAGTGTGAACTTCAAGAATGAAAAGCTCTAAACACCTGGGAGATGTTTCAAATAGGTAAAACCTTCCTTCTTACCATTGACTTTCAGGGTAATCCGCTTATAGTCTGCACCACCATAGCTGATCATGCAACAGTAAACTCCTGCGTCCTGCAATTTCACATTCGTGATATGAAGTGCGGCGGTTCCCTTGGAGAGCTGGTCCTGCAAAAGCCAGGCCCTCTCCCGGAAGCTACTGTGTTGAAGGTTCAAGTCCTCCTTTCCGTGTACAAATTGAATAACTTGCTTATTTTCCTTTTCCCAGTAGACAACTAATGAAAGCATGTCTAGTTTGGTGCTTACTGGGAATCTGCATTCAATTGTCACATTGGTGCCAGACTCAACCACATACATGTCCTTGGGAGCCGTGATAGTAAATGCTGAAAAGAAAGAGGACCAGTGTTTAGAAGATGGAAAATTCTTCCAACACCTTTGCAAAATGGGTAAAGGGTTTACCAGCACTTCATTTGGTGAATTACAGGCACACTAAAATTCTTTAAAGTATTTTCATCAGGAAGAGCACAATCTAGACAGTATGTTCCTAGCCTTGTTTAAAAGAAATTAGTAAAAGAAAATGTATTAGTGGGCCATTTTGCAAGGAATTTTCAGTAGTTATTCCTAAGAAATGGATAATCTGCTAATTTTGTTCTGTCTGCACTTCTTATACCCCCCCTTTCTTCTTGCAGTGCTGGGGCTTCGTACATATTAGGCACATGCTCTACCACTCAACTGCATCCACAGCTCCTCCTATATTGTCCTTTATCTCTATACAATGGTAGAAGTAACTTATTTATAAAGAAGGAAAACTAAGCCGGGCATGATGGTGCACACCTTTAATCCCAGCACTCAAGAGGCAGAGGCAGGTGAATCTCTGTGGGTTCAAGGCCAGCCTGGTCTAACTAGTGAGTTCCAGGGACCCTGTATCAAAAAAGACAAAAAAAAAAAAAAAAAAAAAAAAGACAAAAAAAAAGAAGGAAAACTAGAATGTGCTTTCTATAAGCAAATTATATTTATTTAAAATTATTTTGGAGGCTGGAGCAATGGTCTAGTGGGTAAAGTATTTGGCTGCATACATATGAGACCTGAGTTTGAATCCTCAAAACCCATGGAAAAGTCAGGTGCTGTAGCATGTACCTGTAATCCCAGTGTTCCTATGGAGGAATGGGAGGCAGAGACAGGAGGAGCCCCAGGAGGTTGTGGGCCACCTAGCCTGGCATGCACCACCATGAACAACAAAGAGACCTGACTCAAAGGCGGAACATGAGAACCAGCACAAGTGTGCCACGGCAAGTACACACACACACACACACACACACACACACACACACGCATGCATAGATGCATCATACATGTACACATATACAGATTATTTTACTTTTTAACTTATGATTAAAGTATTTAAAATATAGAATCTAATAACAAGATTTGGTGACTTACCATTAAGCAAATGACAGTAGGTTATAAATGTAAAGATATTAAATATTCTCATCTTCTTAGAATTACCTAATAATGAAAAACACAAAAATAATTTTATTCCACAACTGAAAAACATGACAGTATTAGAAGACGAATCTTTTTCTAATATATACAGAGCTCCTAACAGTAAGTAAGAAAACTTCATGTCGTCAGTTCTAACTGAAATAGTCCTGATCACCAACCCAATGACTGATGTGTACAGACACACTGTAGGAAGTTTGGAAGTTCAATAACTTTCTCTTAGTATCTCAAAGCCATATAAAGCCAAGTGAAGAGAAATCAGCATGCTAAGATGACCATTTTAAAATTTAGTTATAAGGCCTGAAAATTGATAATGTACATTCAAAATAGACAGTGAAGAAAATATTTCTCTTAAATTCTCTCAACTAGTCCATAACTTTTCTACAGTGGCACATACCTAGAAACTAAAACCTGCCTTAGGCAAAATTTCAAAGCAAGCAAAATCTGATACCACTTTCACTGCTTTCCTGCCTCCTTCTTCTGACCTATGACCAGAGGAGGTCAGAAGAGGGAGATATGGGAGGTGTTGGAGGAGAGGGAGTGGGTGTGGATTTGATCAAAACACCTTTATGCATGTATGAAATTCTCAATAAAGTTTTTTTAAAAGCTAAAAAAATAAAAGAAGAAGATATCAAATTCCCCTGGAACTGGAGTTATGGACAGTTGCTAGCCACCATGTGGATGCTGGGAACTGAAACCAGATTCTCTACAAGAGCAGCCAGCGCTTTTAACCACTGAGCCATCTCTCCAACCCCTGCTGCTATTATTTTTAACATTGTTTTTCCTAATTCAATACTTAAAAGGTACAACTTGAATTTTTGTGGGATTGTTTAATGTTTAGTTCATTGGTAACTATCTGTTCACTTCTCTTGTCTGTTAATGCCATAGTTTCTCATCAACTTCTATGAACTTTTCTTGTTCGAAAAAACAAGGTCCAGCAGCATCAGAGAGGCTAAGACAGGGCTAAAGTAGTAAGACCTTATCTCAAAACAAAAGAAAAACCCCTTCAAAAAACAAAACCAAAATGACATGTATGAAAAAGAGCAAAATAAAACCACCCATCCTCTTGCTAACATTAGGTGCACATTTTAAATTTTTCTCCTGTCCATCTACCCAAAGAGATGAGTAAGGCTGACATCTTGGCCTGTGAGGACACAGGAGTTGTTGCAATGAGGCTGTGGAAGAAAACTCAATGCCAAGGACAGAAGAAGCAAATTGAGGTGCCCAGAATCCACTGAAGGGTTATACCTCATTTTGCCAGTGCTGATGGCAGACTCTGGTATAGTTATTCTTTAATTATGAATCTGGTTTAAAACTTTAGTATAATAAAGGTTTAGTGAAAGATGATGGGTGATATATTTACTGATTTCAACATCACCCTCCCTGGCTCTCAAAGTGCAGCTGTCACTAGTGGGAGACCAAAAGGGGAAATACAGAGATCACAGTATCTGATCTAAGAGAACACGACCATCTCCTTCCTCAGGCAAGAAACTGTTACTGTTCATGAATTCCCAGATAAGAACAGAGACAGTCACGGCAGTGAAATGTGCACTGGGGAAGATGTGATAGCTCATTGGAGATGGGGAAGTAGGTTTGTCCCTGAAGGAAGTCCAGGAGAACATCATGGAACTGATGCTATTTCTACATCAACCCAGGGTAGGATGCCAGGAGGAAGATGCCGATGCAAGTTTCCTTTCTCAAAAGTAGGATCAAGGATTTAGACAGTTGCTTTAAACATTTACCAAGTCTTCAAGCTCTTTCAAAGTTTCCTAATCCTGTTCCTAAACTCTTTCCCTCTCCATCCCACTTTAAAGACTGGAACTGCTGTCTGTGTCATTAGGCTGAAAAGGGCTAATATTTTCTCCAGAATATATTAAGCATTCGTTAGGAACTGTTAGTCACTGTCACTGTCAACTGGCAGGTCTTTCCTGGAATTCACTTTTCAGTATCTATATAAAGGTCTATCAAATATTCAGGCCTGACTAAGTAGTTACACTTGTAGTAATTTATCTAAAGGAAAAAAACCCATCAGGGTCCTAGACAGTCACATGTAGTGATGCTCAGGGAATGACTGAGGTAGCAACCCACTATTAATAACCTTTCCATCCATGGATGGAAGAGTAATGCCATTTGATTACCCAGCAATTAAAAGACATAGAAAGCTATTTAATTCATAGGAAAGCATCCTGTCATTTATTCTGGTTGTATATGTTTTTAATGCAGTAAGATAGAACAATCCTACTTTCACTCCTCCTTAGGATAACCCCAACCAGAACTTTGACATAGACCAAGGTCAGTGTGTCTAAGAAATGTTTCAGCATTCTTATTCTTAAATTATTCCACTCATCCTCCAGGACTCCTTTAGGTTAAATCTTAGGCTCCAGAGTCCTGGATCTTGGCATAGGAAGGAACCTCAGGAGACAATACAGTTGGAAATCATATCCAGTCACAATGCTAATGAACAGCTTAAGTTAGACCAGGACCCTGGGGTCAGGATGCCCAGCCTAGAAATATCTCTTCTGACGCAGCTACCTCCCCTAAGATCGCATTCATGAATACAATCACATACAAGATTGACGTTAAAGCCAAACTGAACAGCGCCTTGTCACCAGACCTGAACCTTGCGGATTCTGTGGTCTTCATCCTGCCAGGCACTGGGCTGTGCTGCCGCTAACCCATCGCGCCTCCCTGTTCCCTCCCCCTCTCCATCCTCAAAGAGTCTAGGGACCCTCCGTCTCTAAAGTGTCCCGCAAGCCAGCTCCGGGCTCTGCGAGAGCACGCTGCCTACCTGCTGGCCTAGGGACCCTCCGTCTCTAAAGTGTCCCGCAAGCCAGCTCCGGGCTCTGCGGCCTACCTGCTGGGGGGAGACTGGCGGGCGCCGACACGTGGCACCGACACCCGGGTGCAGCGCAGGCTGGCAGCCCGACCTCTGGGGGTCGGAGCTATAACCTCCCCGGCCGCAGGGCCTCGCCTAGTCAGCCCGAAGCCCCGCCTACAGCAGCGCCAGGCCTGTAGGATTTCATTCCAGCCTACGCGGGTTTCTGTTGCCTTTATATATTTAAGATGCCTAGTAAACTGGGCGTGGTGGCACACGTCCAGCACCCAGGAAGCCGAGGCCGGGGGACTCCTCTGTGATTTCAAGGCCAGCCAGGGTTATCTAGTAAGATCCAGTCTAGAAAAAATTCCAACAAACAAAACCGAAAGCAAAAGTGAAAATTAACAGTTGGTTTTCTTGTAAATCAGGTATCCTGCAAGGACTATTTAGGAGTAAACTGAATTAAACCGTGTGTGTGTGTGTGTGTGTGTGTGTGTGTGTGTGTGTGTTGTGCATGTGCAGGCCAGAGGTCCACATCGGCTACTAAACTCCTACAGCTGTCCACCTAGTTTTTTGAGAGAGGGGCTCTCACTGAACATGGAACTCCCACTGGCTACACTGGTTGGCCCGTGAACTCCAGGGATCTGCCGGTCTCTGTCCCCAGCCCGGGGCTTAACATCCATGCCACCACTGGATCTTATGTGGTTTCTGGGATCCTCATCCAGATCCTCATATTTGAGCAGCAAGCACTTTAAAACTGAACGTCTAAAGTCACGAGATTTCAGACTTCAGCTTTTTCTTCAGATTCTAAACACCTAATTAAATTCTGTACCTCATTTTCCCCCTTTCTGCTATAAAGCTTTTCAAGATGCCTAAACATCTTGACCTAACTTGATACATATCGTTAACAACACATCCACATGGCATTCATTTTTATTCTAGAAAGTAGGTGTGTATTTGTAATAGAAAATATATTTTTAAATCGTGGATTTGGTGACTTCCTCAAAGTTCCTCGACATAATGAAACTGCTTTGTCATTCAAAGAACTTCCCATCTTGAGCCATACCTTTGAAGAATGCTGTGGATCTGCTGTACTGCCACTCTACTGTCCAGGTGAGGGAAGTGTATTCTTGGTGAGGCTGACACCCTTCTGGTAACTGGAAATGTGGGTGAGTCCAAGATGAAACCATGGGAGCTGCACAGAACATTGTGTCACAATTTAAGCCTTGGGCTTCTCACTGTTGGACTTCAAGGGCCTTTCTTCCATTCATAGCTGAACTCATTGTTTTTCCTACTTATTCACTTAAACTGCAATTTAAAAGTAGTATATTATGAATGGATACTGAGAAACTCATTGACTTGGTTGTAATTTTTGCTTCCCCAGGTCAGAATTTTCACATTCTTAAAATACTACCATCTTTATTTTTAATTTGGAAAATACTGGGGATGATAATCTTTAAGGATCTGAAGGGAATGTGGAACTCTCTGGCATCAATAAAATTGTAATAGACTTTGGAGTCTCAGCTCAGATATTCCCTTTTTCAAATATATTTTGGGTCCTCAATAGTGGAATAAAAGTTTTCCCAGCTTTAGTGACTGGCCTATAATAAAATATAGTCTTTTTTATGTGGTAATCCAGTTTATACACATGTGCACGAGCAAGTTTCCATTTAACAGTTCCTTTCCCTAAAAATGATGTTCAAGACCCCAGACATAGCCTTGATGATCTGACAGCATGGTCATGACATTCACATCTGTAAAAAATGGCTCTAGAGACTCACTACTTAGCTGACTTATCTAAATTAGATAATTTCCATGATCTGTGAATTATCTTTAAAACTGGAAGGGGATGTTTTGGTTTTGTTTTACAAAAGCAATGTTTAAGGTCTATATACATAATAGAGAATGCAGAAGGTGATTAAAACTGGTCTCTCTCTGAAGCTGTTGATGGGAATTGAAGTCATTTACTCAGCTTGCTTCTCAGTGATTTGCATATTAGTAATCTGGGGATCTGTGTGTTTCCTCACTGCCCCACCTATTTCCACTCTGCAGGCATTTATTTTCCCATGCAGTTGATCATGCTCCTTAGTGAAGTTTTTTGGTATCTTCTGGAGATTAAAAAAATAGAGAAAGCTATGTTATGAGTTTTCAAAAGAAAACATTTATTTTATCACCTCAAAAAATACATGTGAAGCTGGGCATGGTAGCACATGCCTTTAATCCCAGCACTTGGGTGGCAGAGGCGTGTGAATCTTTGTGAGAGCGAGGCCACCCTGATCTACTGTGGCTACAGGGAGGGGGACCCTGTCTCAAAAAGCCAAAAACAAACAACACCCCCCAAAAAAAACAGAAAAAAAGAAAAAATACATATGAGCCAAAACAACCTAGATAAGGAGAAATATTAAGTCCTGAAAATTATGTAAGTTTTGGACAAAATGGATGGAGAAATGCTCAGGAGAAAACAGTCACCAGCAGGGCTGAAGGGCTGATCACTTTGGTCATCTCTAATGTCACCATTTCCCATTCATATCCCACCACCCTATTCATCTTGGGGAAGTAAAACACCATTGCTAATGTCCTGTTTATTTGACAGTGAAGATTAAGCATCACAAGTGATAAGGGTATACAGACAGTGGATAATGAAGATAACCATGCAAAAAGCTGCAGGCAGAGTATATTCAACCAAGGGAAGAATTTGTATAAAGACTATGAGGGTGAATGAGCCTGATGAATTCTTGGAGAGAAAATCCTTGAGGCTGGAACACAGAGTGAGAGGTTGGCTCTTATCATGTCATGAAGGACCTTCTGGACTGAAGGGAGAGGTTGGTTTCTACTTTCAATAGAAAGCCACTGGATGGTTTAAAGCAGCGAAGTCACCTGACAGATGTTCTACAAATATCACTCTAGCAGTGGTCTGAACAATGGATGGTCAAGGAGCTTTATGTTTATGGAAGCTGGGAGCCTTTAGGAAATGTTGCTATAGCCCACAATAAAAATATAATGTGGGGGGCTAGAGAGATGGCTCAGTGGTCAGGAGCACTGACTACTCTCACAGAGAACCCAGGTTCAGTTTCTAGCATCTACATTGTGGCTAACAACTGTCCTTAACTTCAGTTCCAGGGGATCCGATGCCCTCTTCTGACCTCTGCAGGCATTGCACAACATGGGTGCACTTACATGCATGCAGGCAATACACTCATACACATTAATTAATAAAATATTAAAATATAATTTTAATATTTAAATAAATATTAAACTATAAACTATAATTTGGAACTAGAACCAACAGAACCTGTTGATGGATATTAGTGGTAATGGAATCAAGGAATATGCACATATGTTTTAACATGCTGTTTCCATGTTGGGTAGAGTCAGATATTCTGTACTATGGGCTTTCACAATATTGTGTGAGCTCTCTAAGAAAGTCTAAAAATAAAACCCCAATTCTACTGAATTAATAACTGGAAACTGGTTTCAAACAATGAAGAGACTTGTAATTTATGTTTCTTTCTTCTGTCTTTCTCCTTTTTTTCTTCCCTCCCTCCCTCCCTCCCTTTCTTCTTTCCTTCCTTCCTTCCTTCTTTCTCTTCCTCCTCTCCCTCTTCCTTCTCCCCCCTCCCCCTTCTTACTGGTTCTTTGGAATCAGGGTCTCACTCTGTATGTAGCCCAGGCTAGTCTGTAATTGTGGTGATCCTTCTTCCTTAGCCTCCTGAGTGCCAGGACGACAGGTATGAACCACCACACCAAACATGAGACTCATAATTTTTGAAATGAAATTACACTCTTTTCTGGAAATAGAGAAGCTGGAAATATGCTCAGAATGCTTCAAGTTCATGACCCTATTCCTGAAGCTTGCTAGTAAGCAAGCAAGCTCAGAAATGACTGGTCTAGATCACTTCCTATGAAAAGCAAAAGTAATTCACAGGAATAGCTCTGCCTGGGTTGGAAGCAGAGTTCTTTGAAGTATTTAGAGCCTGATTTTGAGAAAATGCTCAGGAGGGGAAGCTTGGGAGGCTGAGAAATGCTATCACTTGAGGCTCTGTTATTAAAACGTGTGCACATGAACCCTGTTTGGGGATGAATTATTTTATTTTCTTACAGAGTATGGCAGGGTGGAGAGGAACAGGAAAGCATGAGCAGGCCAAACAGAAATCTACCATTTAAGAACTAGAACCATAGCCATTCCATAACCCCAAGTGAAGACCACAACCCAGAAATTCTTGCTGACTTTGTGCTAATAAGAGCTAACAAAGCAAAGGAGGATGGTGGGAGCATTTTCAGAGCAAAACAGAATAATCAGATAGCTGGTGTGTGTGAACCAGGCAGACATACGTCTACCCATTTCTCAAGCAAGGGCCAAGGAGGGCAGATAAGCAGTTCCCCCCAATCCAGTAAGACTTAGTCTAGGAAAAGGCAAAGTTATCTCTTTTTTAAAAAATATTTTATTGCCAGGCGTGGCGGCATACACCTTTAATCCTAGCACTTGGGAGGTAGAGGCAGGCAGATCTCTGTGAGTTTGAGGCCAGCCTGGTCTACATAGAGAGTTCCAGGCCAGCTGGGACTACAGGGAGACCCTGTCTCAAAAAAATTATTTATTATTTTTATTTTATGTGTATGAGTGTTATACATGCATGTAGGTGAGTGACCCGTGTCGTGCAATGCCCCTGGAGAACAGAAGAGGCTGTCGGATCCCCTGGAACTGGAGTTCCGGACAGTTGTTAGCTGCCATGGGTGCTGGGATTTGGACCCAGGTCTTCTGCAAGAACAGTCAGTATTCTTAGCCACTGAGCCATCTCTCCAGCCCCAAGGCAAAGTTATCTTGTAATAAGGTTGGGCTCAAGAAAAATCACTGGGTATGCATTACCCTATATTTCAGAAATTCCAATAGTTATGACAATAACATATTTGGTTTTGGTAAATGAGATAATTAATGCCTGTTGTGACCACAAAAAGTTTAACGTAGTTTGTTGACTCTTTTCCATGCATTCTTGGAGGACAGGATGATGATAGTTGGAATAGGGCAGGATACATTCAGGTATGGACATACTTTTCCCTAGGTTGGCTGGAACCTAGGCTGTTCTTTTGCTGGATGCTACCAGGCTGTGTGCAGATTTCTTAGGCTGCTTGCCATAGACAGAGGGAAAAACAAAGACCAAGGTCCAAGTGTGGTCTTTTTTCCTATGCTTACGTTCAATGTAGCACAAACATTCCTGGTCACCAAAAGATGCATGAAGTTTTCCCTATACACCTATTCTCCAGGAGAGACCAACTAGGCTTTCCATAGTTCAGTTCAATTCTGACACTACCAATGGGAAATAAAGTTACTTCCTACAAGTTAAGGATGAAGTCCCACAGGATGGACTCCACTTCGGATGTCAATCTCAATCCTCCAGAACGTCTGACAGACTAGCTATAAATTAAGATTCCTAAGATTCTCTCCTGGTGTTTAATTAGAGTAGGTCATGAACTTGGAGAAAGAACTTACCTGCACTTAGCAGTTTATTGTAAAAAATATTACCACAGATATAGAAGACCCAGATACATAGGGCAAAGTATGGGGTAGGGGGTGCTTCCATGCCTTCTTTGGGTGTACCACCCTCCAAGAACCTCCAGGCATTCAGCAACCCAGCTCTCTGAAGCCTCCAGTTCAGAGAATTTAATGGAGACTCCATCAGCAATTAATTCAACTTTCAGCCCCTCTCCCCTCCACAGAGGATGGGGATTGGAGATGAAGGTGCCAAGCTTTCAATTATGGTTTTGGCTTTTCTGATGACCAGATCATATCCAGGAACTTGCAAAGAGCCACTTCTCTAGAACAAAAGATACTTCTGTCACTCAGGAAACTCCAAGAAATTAGTAGTTATGTGGAAAATAAGATCATATTTCAGAACAAAGGATTACCAAGCACCCTTATTACTCAGACAATTACAAAGGTTTTTTAGAAGTTGTATGCCAGAAAATGGAAAGCTAAAATATATTTTTTTGCATCAGGATATCACATGTATAGAGTCGATCATTTTATTTCTTAGAGTTCAGAGACTGTTTTCCGTATAAACAAAGCCCTTCAGGTAAGAAACCAGATCAAATTTCTCAGGGGGACAAGAAGCCGAGAGTCACAAGTTAGTGAGTTGCATGGATTTCAGGAGAAGTTAACAGAGGTTAGTGAAGTGGTACTTTGACATCACAGCTTATAAGCAGCAAAAAGAGAAACATCTAAGAGTCTCCTGCTCTGCATGCTGTGCGTGCTGTGCAGAGTATTTGCAGGAAGCTGAGAAAGATTAAAGTGAAGGCTTGTTATTTTTCAGCATTTCAGTTAATGATTTGGATGCTACGATATGCTTCGCCTGAGTCATGTGAAGCCTTGTTTTGATTCAGGTTACACTCTGAAATATAACTGCCCCTGCTCAGAATGTCTCTTCTTGACTTCCATTACCACCATCTGCAATTACTGCAATTCAGTGACAAACCTCAACAAACTATACCATCACTTTTAAAAGCTATGAAATTAGTAAGACAAATTGCAGCAATTATAATAAAGTTTTTGGTTTTTTTTGTTTTTTTTTTTAAAAAAAGTAGCAGTAATGTAAAGCATGCAGTTTTAAAACATGTCACACTGTCTTGGTGACTTAAGTTTTCTAGATTGCCTAACTTTTTGTAACAGTTCTGGGAGCTGTGTTTTCTAAAGTTGGCTCTACTTTAGAGACATTAGTAAGACAAATTGCAGCAATTATAATAAAGTTTTTGGTTTTTTTTGTTTTTTTTTTTAAAAAAAGTAGCAGTAATGTAAAGCATGCAGTTTTAAAACATGTCACACTGTCTTGGTGACTTAAGTTTTCTAGATTGCCTAACTTTTTGTAACAGTTCTGGGAGCTGTGTTTTCTAAAGTTGGCTCTACTTTAGAGACGTAGAAATTGTAATGTAAAGCATGCAGTTTTAAAACATGTCACACTGTCTTGGTGACTTAACTTTTCTAGATTGCCTAACTTTTTGCAACAGTTCTGGGAGCTGTGTTTTCTAAAGTTGGTTCTACTTTAGAGATGTAGAAATTGGGACACATTGCTTAACTAACTTGTCTAAGCTTACATGGTAGGAAATGGTACAGCTGGGATTCAAACCCAGGAACTCTGGCTCCAGGGTCTGCTCTTAGCTTCCTCGCAGGTGTGCAGAGAAATGAACACCCTTATCGGCTGCCATCACATTGTGTATTCTTTCAGCTCCCCAAGTTAAACACAAAGTTTTCATATACCCAGCAATTCTACTCCTACAAATATATGCAAGGTAATTGAAAACACGTTC